>NC_053429.1:83477183-83736488 GCF_007990345.1 Gossypium hirsutum
AATACCAATCCATACCGAACCATACCATAATTCCTCCAACCTATCGATTCAGTTTCACATCAATTCATGCATTCACATTCCATATACTCATCAATAGACATTGAAGCATTTTCATAAATCAATTTATTTTCGTGACAATCAACGACTAAACGGCCTTCACCCATCCTACGATGATTTTATGTACGTGACTTCAAGTATATTTGTCACATAGGTTCAAACTTACCGAGCTCAACACCAAGTATAAGCATAGCACCTATTAGCCAGGTACTCAAGACACTTACCCGATCCGCTGTCTGCGATCGACTCAATAGTGGTCGCACACATAGTGTCCATAATGATTCACGAATGTATATTGAGTCCGCACACTCAGTGCTATATAATCAACTCGCACACTTAGTGCTACGTAATCAAATCGCACACTTAGTGCCGCATGGTCAATTCGCACACTTAGTGCATCATATTCATTTTGCACACTTAGTGCAACATAGTCAAATCGCACACTTAGTGCTGTACAATTTAATTCCACGCACTTAGCGCCAATCTCATGGTCATAAATGGTTATACCCGCACGTTTAGTGCCGAGATCAACAACTCAGTACATCTTACCTCTTTTCTTTTCATTCAACAATTTCATCATCACATACGTACATGCATATATATATGTATATTTATTCATTCCATTCAGCATCAATACATAAACATTATGACCATTTGAAATAATACCAACTACATGCTTAATGACTTACCTGTGTTGGGTAAGACGGTTCCAACTCGGCTACTCAGTGATCTTTTCTTTGCCTTTGCTGATTCTCCTCCTTAGCTCCTTGAGCTCAATCAATAATTCACTATTAACCATCTTGTTAAACATTCATAATTCAATTACACATGCTTATGTATGTTTGTATATTCGGCAACCATCCTCACTAATTACTCATGTTGATGGCGAATGGATGTATGTGTGTACAATGTCAACTATAACATCATGTAATTCCACATATGACTACATTTCTTAAGTTCCACATCTTAATGCCCATTATACATAATCAATTAACATCATATATATATTTACTCATGTGGCCGAATATACATACTCCCATATAATATCAAGTACTCACTTTAAGTATATTGCCGAATATACTTAATCATACACACACCTAACCAAAATAATTTCTAAAATCTTATATCATTTATAATACATCTAATTATCCTTTTCACATTATACTCAAATCATACATTATTTACTATACATCTTTACATTCGCATGGTGTCAACCATGTAGCGATTCTTCCTATTTACCATCATTATTAATCTTAGTTGGTTCAAACATTCACACACTAGATTATCAAATTTTTAACAAGAAATAAAATCTCTAATCTCAAACTACCATGCCGAACCTTCATGGAGTTGCTAAGACTCCTCATTTCTACTTCTCACACACTCTCACATCAACCCTTTATTAAACACCAAGTCAACCATCTCCTTACGTCATCACAAAGACATCAAAATACCAACAAGAACGTAACATTCATGGCCGAATGTCATCTCCATCATTTAACAAAGTTTGAACCATGGCTAGGTAGATTTTGAACTTACAACTTAAAATATACATGAATCTCAAAGAATAACATTAAACATACCTCAATCTAGTTACATGCATGGCCAAACTTCCTCCTAATCCTCTTCCTTAGGATTTTCGGTCAAGAGAGGTTGAAAAAAAGATGAACAAAACCTTTCTTTTTCCTTCCTTTAGCTCACGGCAATGGGGTGTATGCATGAGACCATTACTATTTTTTTCTCTTTTTTTTCATCACCCTTCCTTTCATTATTTAATTATCATGCTTATTATTTTATTTTCCTTACCATACATCACTAACACAACATGTTGGTGACATGTTTCCACCCATAGCATGGCCGGCCACTACATATTAGGGAGGGGGAATTTGACATGCAAGTCCCCTTTTTCTTCCACATGCACTAATAGGTCCTCATGCATTGACCTATCACATTTTAAAATTTTCTCATATAAGTCCTATTGACTAAATTCACATGCAATCGACTAAATTGAAGCTTGAAATTTTCACACATTCATGATTACATATTCTAGACAATAAACATCACATTCAAACCTTTCGGTGACTCGGTTTAGCGGTCCCGAAACCACTTCCCGACTAGGGTAAATTTTGGGCTGTCACAACTCTCCTCACTTAAGAAATTTTCGTCCTCGAAAATCTTACCGGTAAATAGGTTTGGATATCGTTCTTTCATCGAGCTCTCGGGTTCCCAGGTTGCTTCCTCGATCCGTGTTGAGCCACAATACCTTAACCAACGGAACCCTTTATTTCGCAACTCTTTCACTTCACGAGCTAGGATACGAATCGGTTCTTCTTCATAGCTCAAGTCAGATTGAATTTCAACTTCTGAGGGATTAATCACATGTGACGGATCGGATCTATAACGTCGAAGCATTGAAACATGGAAGACATCGTGCATCCTTTCAAGTTCAGGGGGCAAAATTAATCTATATGCAACCGGCCCCACTCGTTCGGAAATTTCGTACGGCCCAATGAATCTCGGGCTCAACTTGCCTTTACGGCCAAATCTGAGTACCTTCTTCCAAGGTGACACTTAAGAAACACTTTATCTCCCACCTGATATTCAATGTCCTTTCGTTTTAAATCCGCATACGATTTTGACGATCTGTGGCTACCTTCAGACTTTCGCGGATTACCTTTACTTTTTGTTCGACATCTTTAATCAAATCAACTCCGAAAATTTTACTTTCACCAAGCTCGGTCCAAAACAATGGCGTACGGCATTTACGACCGTACAAAGCCTCATAAGGTGCCATCTTAATACTTGATTGAAAACTATTGTTGTAAGCGAATTCAATCAAAGGTAAATACCGTTCCCACGAACTACTGAACTCGAGGATGCAACATCTCAACATATCCTCAAGTGTCTGAATTATCCGCTCGGATTGACCATCGGTTTGGGGGTGAAAAGCGGTGCTAAAATGCAGCTTGGTACCCAAAGCTTCTTGCAATTTCTTCCAAAATCGTGAGGTGAATCTCGGATCTCTATCCGACATGATAGAAATAGGTACTCCATGTAATCTCACAATCTGAGAGACATACAATTCGGCTAGTTTATCCAATGAAAGATCCGTACGCACGGGGATAAAGTGAGCCAACTTAGTCAGCCTATCAACAACAACCCAAATCGCATCCTTCTTACTTGCGGACAATGGCAGTCCGGACACAAAGTCCATTGTGACTCGGTCCCATTTCCACTCGGGTATCATGATCGGCTGAAGTAACCCTGAAGGCACTTGATGTTCCGCTTTCACTTGTTGACATATTAAACATCTTGAAACAAAGTCGGAGATGTCTCGTTTCATACCATGCCACCAAAACTGACGTTTCAAGTCGTTGTACATTTTCGTGCTCCCCGGGTGAATTGACATTCGGCTACAATGGGCTTCGTTCAGAATCATCGGAATGAGTTCCGAATTCCTTGGAACACACAAACGACTTCTAAACCTCAAACAACCATCATCATCAATCTGAAACTCCGATTCCTTGTTCGGAACACACTCAGCTCGTTTTGCAACCAATTCATCATCGACTTTCTGAGCTTCACGAATTTGATGAGTCAATAATGGTTTGGCTTTTAATTCAGCTACTAACACATTGTCAGGTAGAACAGACAAGTGTACATTCATCGCTCGCAAAGCAAACAGTGATTTCCGGCTTAAGGCGTCCGCAACCACATTAGCCTTTCCCGGGTGGTAATCAATGACAAGCTCGTAATCTTTCAACAACTCAAGCCAACGTCTTTGTCGCAGATTCAAGTCTCGTTGAGTCATCAAATATTTGAGACTTTTGTGATCCGAAAACACATGGCACTTCTCACCAAACAAATAATGTCGCCATATTTTCAATGCAAACACAATGGCGGCTAGTTCGAGATCATGGGTCGGATAATTTCTCTCGTGTGGCTTCAATTGTCTCGACGCATAGGCCACAACTCGACCTTCTTGCATCAATACGCAACCCAACCCAAGTAGGGATGCGTCACTATAAATGACAAACTCTTTACCCGATTCGGGTTGCACCAAAATTGGAGCTTCAGTCAAATGAGTTTTCAGTTGATCGAAGCTTTTCTGACATTTCTCCGTCCATTCGAACTTAACATCCTTTTGAAGTAGCTTTGTCATTGGTGTGGCTATCATCGAGAATCCTTTGACAAATCGTCGGTAATAACCGGCGAGCCCTAGAAAGCTCCGGACTTCGGTAACATTTCTCGGAGGCTTCCAGTTAAGTATGGCTAAAATTTTGCTCGGGTCAACTCGAATACCCGATGCGGATACCACATGACCCAAGAAGCTAACCTCTCTTAACCAGAACTCACACTTACTGAACTTAGCATATAACTGCTTATCCCGCAGAATTTGCAACACTAGCCTCAGATGCTAAGCATGTTCGGTCTCATCTCTTGAATAGACCAAGATGTCATCAATAAACACAACTACGAACCGATCCAAATACGGCCTGAAGATCCGATTCATTAAATCCATAAACACCGCAGGGGCATTAGTGAGCCCAAACGGCATCACTAAGAACTCGTAGTGACCGTACCTCGTTCTGAAAGCAGTTTTGGGTACGTCCGAATCTCAAATCCGCAACTGATAATAACCCGATCTCAAATCTATCTTTGAAAACACCGATGCTCCCTTTAATTGATCGAACAGATCATCAATACGCGGTAACAGATGCTTATTCTTTATCGTCACTTTATTCAGTTGACGATAGTCAATGCACAACCTCATGGTCCCGTCCTTCTTTTTCACGAACAATACTGGTGCACCCCAAGGTGAGAAACTCGGTCGAGCGAAACCTGTATCCGTCAATTCTTGCAACTGAGCTTTCAACTCTTTTAACTCGGTTAGTGCCATACGATACGGAGCGATCGAAATTGGCGTAGTTCCAGGTACAAGCTCAATACCAAACTCTACCTCCCGAACAGGTGGCAAACCCGGTAACTCTTCAGGAAAAACATCCGGGTATTCACAAACCACCGGCACCGATTCGGGTTTCTTTTCTAACTCCTTGTCATCAAGTACATACGCGAGGTATGCTTTGCACCCTTTCCTTACATATTTCTGGGCCAACATTGCTGATATTACAGCTGGCAACCCCCTTAAGTCCGCAGACTCAACTCGGATTATTTCGTTATTTGCGCACCTCAAATCGATAGTCTTGCTTTTGCAATTCACAACCGCATCATGCGCGGTTAACCAATCCAAACCAAGAATAACATCAAACTCGTCGAACGGCAAAAGCATCAAATCGGCCGGAAAATAGGATTCTCGGATTATTAGAGGGCATCTCTTACACACTTTATCAACAAGTACGCATTGACCCAAAGGGTTTGATACTCGAATTACGAGCTCAGTAGACTCAACAGGTAGAGTCTTACTGGTTGCTAAGGTTTCTCATACATATGAATGAGTAGAACCAGGGTCAATCAATGCAATCACATTAGTATCAAAGAGAGTGAAGGTACCAGTGATGACGTCGGGGGAGGATGCCTCCTCTCGTGCGCGAATGGCATATGCTCTAGCAGGAGTACGGTTCTCGGCTCGATCGGCTGTATCAGAGGCCCCCTCTGACTACCACCCCTGCCTCCTAAAATTCTCGGTGGTCTACCTCTAGATGTCACTCCACTAGGTCTTGCACCTTGAATCTTATTCTTCTCATCCAGCTCCGTGCAATCTCTAATGAAGTGGTCCTTCGAACCGCATCCGTAACAGGCCCTGCTAGTAGACTTGCCCCAACATTCACCTAGGTGTCGTCTTCCACATTGGGGACATTCAGGTTTCCCGTGACGATTATTGCCCACACTAGCTACCGAAGTAGCTCGGGAGCCCATCGATGGTCTTGCCCTGATGGAAATTCCCGCAGTCGCCCTCGACTTATTAATGTCCTCCCTGAACTTCTTTACAGCTGAGAACGGAGCTTTACCCGTCGATCTTTTACGATAATCTCTAGCTTCAAATTCAGCCTTCCTCTTCTCCTTTCCAAGTTCTTCCGCCTTGCAGGCTCGTTCGACTAGTGTTACGAATTCTTTTATTTCCAAAATACCCATTAGTAGCTTTAAATCTTCATTCAATCCTTCCTCGAATCTTTTGCACATAGCAACCTCATCAGCTACACACTCCCGGGCATACCTACTGAGTCTTACGAATTCATGTTCGTATTCAGATACAGTCATACGGCCTTGCTTGAGTTCCAGGAACTCCTTACGCTTCTGATCAATGAACCGTTGGCTAATAAATTTCTTTCGGAATTCCGTTTGAAAGAAGTCCCAAGTTACTCGCTCGTTCGGGACTATGGAAATCAAGGTCCTCCACCAATAGTAGGCTGAGTCTCGCAACAAAGATACAGCACATTTTAGACATTCGTCGGGTGTGCATGACAATTCATCGAACACCCGAATGGTGTTATCAAGCCAGAACTCGGCCCTTTCGGCATCATCAGTTACTATGGCCTTGAACTCCTCGGCCCCACGCTTCCTAATCAAGTCTGCAGGTGGCTTACTCAGCCTCACAGGATCAGCGACTGATGGCATTACAGGCTCTTGGGGTGGATTATTCAAATTTGGGAATTGTTGGACAGCCGGGTTGGTTCGGGCATATTGCGCGACCCACTCATTCATCATGGTAAAGAAGGCTTGTTTAGCCCCCTCACCTTGATTATTCGTAGATGACTGAGGTTCAACAGGCGGCGTCCCTTGTGTAGGAGCAGCCGCTACACTCTCAACGTCATCCGCTAGGGTTCTTTCTTCACCGGGGTCCATTTACTAATCAAAAAAAAACATTTCAACCGTCAGAAGTCATCACACATTTAAACATTAACATTCGGCATGTATAGCTAGACTCATACGCGCTATGGTAGTCCTAGAACCGACTAAACCATAGCTCTGATACCAAACAAATGTAACACCCCGAACCCGAAACCGACACCGGAGTCGAACACGGGGTGTTAGCTGACTTTAACCCCTTATAAAATTTATTTTCCAGACACTGCCCAATCTGTGTACTAGTCGTTTTAAAAATCATATCTTGAGTTTCGTAACTCAAAAATCAGTTTCGTAATTTTTACCAGAAACTAGACTCATGTACCCATCTATGTATTTTTTCTAGAATTTTTGGTCGGGCCAATTAGTACAGTATATTAGTCAAAGTCTCCCATGTTGTAGGGGTCGACTACACTGACCTTTTCCCATTACGACTTGGATATCTCCCTTCACAGGGCTTCAATACTGACGCCGTTTGTTTCTATGAAAACTAGACTCAGAGAGGAATCTGTACATATATGGTACGACCCCTAATTATCTCTGGTTAATTTATAATGAATTTCCAAAGTCGGAGCAGAGAATCCAGAAACTGTTCTGGCCCTGTCCCACAAAAATCTGATTATCTCTTAATATACTGCCCATATGATCTTTTCGTTACTTCCTCATGAAAACAGACTCATCGAGCTTCGATTACATAATTTATTCATCAATTAATTCCACTCCTACTATTTTTAGTGATTTTTCAATCTCATGACACTGCTGCTGCCAGCATCTGTTACGAAAGTAACTAGGTCCATTTCATGCCTACCCTTGATCCAACTCAATCGAACGTTCGTGCCATTTTCGCATGGCTTAAAGTTTACATGCCAAAGTTCAAACACAACGTAATAGCTTATACATGCCAAAATGTTCTTCTAAGCCAACTAAGAAGAAAGTACCAAAACTTGCTATTCGGTGTGATGACTTCGATGACGGCCTGACCCCGCAAAAATAGATGAGTCCAAGCAACCTATAATGGGTGACAAGGAAACACCGAGTGAGTTTATAACTTAGTAAGTCATAAGCAATGTACTACCATCCATCAATAACATTATCACAAGAGGAAACAAAATGGAACGAGACAATTTACTCCATCCATACCGAACCATACCATAATTCCTCCAACCTATCGATTCAGTTTCACATCAATTCATGCATTCACATTCCATATACTCATCAATAGGACATTGAAGCATTTTCATAAATCAATTTATTTTCGTTACAATCAAACGACTAAACGGCCTTTCACCCATCCTACGATGAATTTTATGTACGTGACTTCAAGTATATTTGTCACATAGGTTCAAACTTACCGAGCTCAACACCAAGTATAAGCATAGCACCTATTAGCCAGGTACTCAAGACACTTACCCGATCCGCTGTCCGCGATCGACTCAATAGTGTCGCACACATAGTGTCCATAATGATTCATGAATGTATATTGAGTCCGCACACTCAGTGCTATATAATCAACTCGCACACTTAGTGCTACGTAATCAAATCGCACACTTAGTGCCGCATGGTCAATTCGCACACTTAGTGCATCATATTCATTTCGCACACTTAGTGCAACATAGTCAAATCGCGCACTTAGTCCTGTACAATTTAATTCCGCACACTTAGCGCCAATCTCATGGTCATAAATGGTTATACCCGCACGTTTAGTGCCGAGATCAACAACTCAGTACATCTTACCTCTTTTCTTTTCATTCAACAATTTCATCATCACATACGTACATGCATATATATATGTATATTTATTCATTTCATTCAGCATCAATACATAAACATTATGACCATTTGAAATAATACCAACTACATGCTTAATGACTTACCTTGTGTTGGGTAAGACGGTTCCAACTCGGCTACTTAGTGATCTTTTCTTTGCCTTTGCTTGATTCTCCTCCTTTAGCTCCTTGAGCTCAATCAATAATTCACTAGTTTAACCGTCTTGTTAAACATTCATAATTCAATTACACATGCTTATGTATGTTTGTATATTCGGCAACCATCCTCACTAATTACTCATGTTGATGGCCGAATGGATGTATGTGTGTACAATGTCAACTATAACATCATGTAATTCCACATATGACTACATTTCTTAAGTTCCACATCTTAATGCCCATTATACATAATCAAATTTAACATCATATATATATATTTACTCATGTGGCCGAATATACATACTCCCATATAATATCAAGTACTCACTTTAAGTATATTGCCGAATATACTTAATCATACACACACCTAACCAAAATAATTTCTAAAATCTTTATATCATTTATAATACATCTAATTATCCTTTTTCACATTATCAACTCAAATCACATACATTATTTACTATAACATCTTTACATTCGGCATTGGTGTCAACCATAGTAGCCGATTCTTCCTACTTTGTACCCATGCATCTATTAATCCTTAGTTGGTTCAAACACTTCACACACTAGGATTCATCAAATTTTTAACAAGAAATAAAATCTCTAATCCTCAAACTACCATGGCTGAACCTTCATGGAGTTGCTAAGACTCCTCATTTCTACTTCTCACACACTCTCACATCCAAACCCTTTTATTAAACACCCAAAGTCAACCATCTCCTTACCTCATCACCAAAGACATCAAAATACCAACCAAGAACGTAACATTCATGGCCGAATGTCATCTCCATCATTTAACAAAGTTTGAACCATGGCTAGGTAGATTTTGAACTTACAACTTAAAATATACATGAATCTCAAAGAATAACATTAAACATACCTCAATCTAGTTACATGCATGGCCAAACTTCCTCCTAATCCTCTTCCTTAGGATTTTCGGTCAAGAGAGGTTGAAAAAAAAGATGAACAAAACCTTTCTTTTTCCTTCCTTTAGCTCACGGCAATGGGGTGTATGCATGAGACCATTACTATTTTTTTCTCTTTTTTTTCATCACCCTTCCTTTCATTATTTAATTATCATGCTTATTATTTTATTTTCCTTACCATACATCACTAACACAACATGTTGGTGACATGTTTCCACCCATAGCATGGCCGGCCACTACATATTAGGGAGGGGGAATTTGACATGCAAGTCCCCTTTTTCTTCCACATGCACTAATAGGTCCTCATGCATTGACCTATCACATTTTAAAATTTTCTCATATAAGTCCTATTGACTAAATTCACATGCAATCGACTAAATCGAAGCTTGAAATTTTCACACATTCATGATTACATATTCTAGACAATAAACATCACATTCAAACCTTTCGGTGACTCGGTTTAGCGGTCCCGAAACCACTTCCCGACTAGGGTCAATTTTGGGCTGTCACATATCTAACTCCCCGATGTGTAGCCGTCGTTTTTCATGAATAGGTCCTCTACTATTGCTTAAGAGTGGCTCATGTACTTCCTTCAGACTCATTTCCTGCAAAGTAGGTTGCACCATATTGCCAGTTTTAGTAGAATGGTTTAGACGATCACCTTCAATTTCCGATGTGTTACCAGAATTGCGAGCTTGAAGGGTGATTTTTTATCTCCCACACGAAGTGTGAGCTCACCTGTGCCAACATCAATAATCGTTTTAGCAATTGTTAAAAAGGGTCTTCCTAAAATCAAAGGGGTGTTGCTATCCTCCTCTATGTCTAGAACAATGAAGTCAACGGGAAATATAAATTTATCAATTTTAACTAACACATCTTCAATAATACCCCTCGGAAATCTTATAGTTTTATCTTCTAATTGAATGCTCCTCCTATTCTATTTCGGTTTACCAAGACCTAGTTGTTTAAACATTTTGCAAGGCATGAAGTTAATACTAGCCCCTAAATCAGCTAATGCATTATTAACATTTAAACTACCAATTGAGCAAGGAATTGTAAAACTCCCTGGGTCTTTCAATTTTTTGGGTAACTTATTCTGAAGAATGGCTGAGCAAACCGCGTTCAGCTCCACATGCGACCTTTCATCTAACTTTCTTTTATTTTCTAGAAGCTCCTTTAAAAATTTGATTGCATTTGGCATCTACGAAAGTGCTTCAATAAACGGTAAGTTAATATGTAATTTTTTAAGAGTTTAAGGAATTTACCAAATTGTTCATCTAAGTGGTCTTTCCTTATCGCATTAGGGTATGGCACACGAGGTTTGTATTCTGTACTTACCGATTTCTGCTCATTGTGGTCTACCTCACCTTTGCCTTTGCTTATCTCAATTTCTTGACTTGGTTCTGGTTCAAATGTGACTAACCCTTCCTCATCCTGACTAGTAATTGCGTTGAGTTACTCCATTAGGTTAGATTCTGTGTTGCTTGGCAAGCTACCTTGTTGTCGTTCAGAAATCAACTTGGCAAGCTATCCAATCTGAGTTTTGAGCCCTTGGATCGATGCTTGTTGATTCTTAAGTGCTGTCTCGGTATTTTGAAAATGGGTTTCTGACACTGAGATGAATTTGGTTAGAATCTCCTCAAGGTTCGGCTTCTTTTCTTGCTGGTAAGGTGGTTGTTGAAAACCCAGAGGATGTTGTGGCCTTTGATTTCCTTGTCCGTCCAACGAGAAATTAGGATGGTTCCTCCAACCTGCATTATAAGTGTTACTATATGGGTTATTTTGGGAGCTAGAGTTATTGTTACCCATATATTAGACTTGTTCGTCCTCGATGCTAGGGTTGAAGGGTTGATATTCTGTGCACACTCCTCCTCCATTCGAATCACACCTTATCACTGGATGTACCTGAGTAGAACCACACAAACCGTCAATGTTTTTATTTAAGAGTTCTACTTAGTTAGACAGCATAGTAACCGCGTCGAGGTTGAAAACACCGGCTGCTTTCATCGACTTTTTTCTCATAACTTGCCACTGATAGTTATTCAGTGACATCTCCTCAATAAATTTGAAACCTGCCTCAGGTGTTTTATTATTGATAGTTCCTCTAGTGACTGCATCAATCATCTGCCGAGTCGAAGGATTCAGGCCATTATGGAACATTTGAACCTGTAGCCAAAGCGGTAACCCATGGTGAGGGCACCTTATCAAAAGGTCCTTATATTTCTTCCATGCATCGTAGAGTGTTTCTAAATCCATCCGCACAAAAGAAGAGATACATTACGTAATTTGGTTGTTTTAGCCGGTGGGAAATATTTTATTAAAAAGTTTTCGGTCATTTGTTCCCAAGTAGTGATTGACCCTCGTGGTAATGAGTTCAACCACTGTTTAGCTTTGTTCCTCAATGAAAAGGGAAACAACCGAAGGCAAATGGCGTCATCAGAAACGCCATTAATTTTAAAGGTATCACAAAATTCTAGGAAATTTGCCAAGTGAGCGTTGGGATCCTCGTCCTGCAAACCATCAAACTGAACAAACTGTTGTATCATTTGAATTGTGTTAGGTTTCAGTTTAAAATTATTGGTAGCAATAGCAGGTCTAACTATACTTGACTCATTTCTTATTAAATTAGGTTTAGCATAATCATACATAGTGCGTGGAGCAGGATTCCGATTAATAGCAATAGCAGGAGGTAGAGGATTTTCTTGGTTTTTAGCCATCTCCTCGGTTGGGGTTTGAATATTGTCCTTTTGCTTGTTCTCTGTGTATCTTAAGCTTCGCCTTATATCTCTTTGGTTTCTGCGAACTGTGCGATCGATCTACTGTCAAAAAGTAATGGTCCTAACGGGTTTCTTCTAGTCATAAACTAAAAAAAACTATCAGAAGAAAATAAATGAAGAATTAGAAAAGAAAATAAAATTTTAAATTGCAAGAAAAGTAAAATGGCTAAAGTAATAAAAATCAAGTGTTCCTAATATCTTAGTTCCCCGGCAACAGCGCCAAAAACTTGATCGTGATTTTGTATGATAAGTTTCATAAATTTTTATAATGAATCATTCTTGAAACTAACTATTATCACGATGAAGGCAAGTATACCTATCGAACAATAGTATAGCTTTAGTAAGACCAGATTGTCAAACCCAAAGGAACTAAAAGTACTAGTAATGACTATCTTTTTATTATCTAGCCTATGAATAACGGGGTTTGTTTTAACTAACTAATTAACTAAACTAATAATATACAGAAAATAGAATTAGGGAATTACTTTGGAAAAACGATTGAATTAAGACAATACCTAAGGAAAAATCCACGTAGACTTCACTTGTTATTTGACTCTGAATCGGACGATTTATTCATTTGACTTGATCCGTAGAAATCCCTAAGTTATATTATTATCCCTCTTGAGAGTAACAGCGTCTAACCCTAGGTTGAATAATTGAAATATCTTTCTAATTAACTCCTTAGGGTTGCATTAACTCGATCTATGGGTCCCCTTATTAGGTTTCACCCTAATCTGACAAAATCTTGTCACCCTATCTCTAGGCATGCAACCAACTCTGCTTAATTATGACAAACGTACTCTTAGACAGGGTCTATTCCTCCTTTGAATAAGAGCGTAACTTGAATCAGTATCATGGAATATCAAAACAATAATTAAGAACACATAATTAAGAACAAGTCAAATATTTATCATACAATTTAGATAATAATAATAATATCTGTCTTAGATTTCATTCCCCTTAAGTATTTAGGAGTTTTAGTTCATAACTAAAAAGGTAAACATCTCAGAAGAATAATGAATACAAAACATAAAGAAAAACCCAAAACTCCTGAAGGGAAATTGAGGGGAGATCTTCAGTCTTTATGATGAATCTGACTTCTGAGACGGATCAATCAGCTTTCCTTGAGCAGTTCCCTGTCTCCTCCTCTCTGTGTCCTTTTTCCTCCTCCTCTCTAGTGTATTTATAGGCTTTAGAATGCCTAAGAACCCTCAAAATTGGCTTTTTCCGAATTGGACTCAACTTGGGCTGTAACGCCTCGATTTTTGGGCCTAGAAGTATTGGGCCTTGATTTTGGGTTCGGGTAGAAGACGGCCCGAATAATTTGGATGTTATTATTATTATTATTTCGTGTGTTTAGTTTAGTAATTAAATAAATTACGAAGGGTTTATGGTGTGGGAAAAAGTCTAGGGCTCGGCCCATAGCTTTAGCAAAATTCTTAAATTTTGCCTCTTAAGGGAATCTGGGCAGTAGGCTTTATTAATAATTTGGACTGATTTTTAGCACAAACAAGTACCTGGCCCAGTGGCTAAGCACGCTAGGAGGGCGTGGGAGGTGCCTAGGTTCAAGGCACGGTGCGCGCAAAAGGGTTGTTTTTTTGTAGTAGTTAGGTTGCGGTTAAAATAGGGGTTAAGAGGAGTTGCGAACATAATCCAACACAAGGAGCTCCTGTGGCGTAGTGGCAGTAGCATGCTGGGCACGCGGAGAGGGCATAGGTTTAACTCCTTGCGCGGGCGAATTCTGTTTTATTTTTAAAGTGGGCCAGAACTGAAGTAGATAAGGGTTATAGATTAATTGTGAGAAGATTATGTCATGAAAGGAACTTCGGTGCAGTGGAAAGTAGCGTATATGTGTGTTTTAAAGGTCACAGGTTCAAGATGTATAGTAGGAAAAATTTCCTTTTTATTTCACAAGTAACCGAGGCTTCAGCAGGAATAGATTAAGATTAATTGTGACCCTATTATGGTGTAAAGAAAAGCTTGGTGCAGTGGCTAGCAGTAGAATGTGGAGCATAGCGACAGGATAAGGTCTGGAGTTCGAGCTGCTGTGCGTACGAAGGACCAATTTTGCTGCTCACGTGGGGAAGAGTTAGAGTTTGACCGAAACTCTCCTAGCAGCGGCTTGAGTCAGTCAAGCGGTGGACTGCTACTGATGGTGCAAGGAATTTGGATGGGATTTAAATTGGTGGTGGCTGAAATTTATGAGCTGATAAAGGAGCTTGGTGGTAGCCGAATGTTGGACTCTTGAGAAGCAAGAGTTGGCCAGCCAAGGGTCTTTAGTATAGGCAAATTCAGCTAGGTCTATGTGCCATTTTTTTCCCTTGCCATAACCGAATATTATTTCCCTTCTCCCCTCTATTTCATTCATCTTTTCTTTTTCTTTTTTCTCTCATAGCCGAACCTATACTCTCCCCTCTTTTTCTTATTGTGTCATTTTCTTTTCTCCATTGTTCCTCAAGTGGCCAAATCTACCATCCCTTTTCCTTCTCTTCTTCTCTTTATTTGTTTCCCTCACATCTAGGAGGTTGAATTTTGCTATAACCGAACCCCTTTCCCTTTTTTTAAAAAGCCAAAACATTCATACCTGTGGTGTAGGAAACTGAATCTTTGGCTACTTGAACCTATTTCTTCTAACTACAGTAGATTGGGATTAATATCATAGATAGGAACACTCTTTTGGGTAGAACAATGATTGGTAAGTGTTAGAACATCTTTTGCTAGTTACTTGTGAGTTAAGGTAAAAGCTGAAACCCCTTTAAGGGTGGCTAACGTTGGGACTAAGGGCAGTTTTTCCTCTTTCTTTTGGTTTGTATACGCTAGCATGGACAAGGGGGCGTACAGTGAAGGGCTTGAAGGTTAACTCAGTTGGACATCTAGATCTAGTCCATATTTCGGCAGAAAGGTAAAAACTTTAGGGCCTAAGGCAATGTTGGCCGAATATGGTAAAGGGACTAGTACGTAGTTTGTTTTTGGATATGTAGACTGACGTTTTAGTAACTCGATTGTAGGCAACTCATGTGTGGATCTCACCAACGTATCATTACAGATCAGGTGTGTAAACGACACCCACTAGTAGACTAGATTGGCAAAAGCCGAAAAGCTGAAATACCTAAAACCCGGCATTTCGAGAACTTGCGAGCGTGCGAGCGCTCGTGGGATTATTTGTGTAGATAATTTTGGTAACTTCAATGGTAAGATTGAAAAGTCCGCAATTTCGTGCACCTCGGTGAATTTGGGCTTCGATGGGTCGAAATTGGGTAATGGGCTAACGAGCCCAATTCGGTAAAAATGCTCGGTAAGTGTTTCTATTAATACGTTAATAACTGTAATGAGCATGAAACCCTAAAAAGGACTAATAAAATCACTAAAATGCCTCTGTAAGGTAAAATTACCGTAATACCCCTAAAGGGTAATGTAACACCCCGTACCCGAGACCGTTGCCGGAGTCGGACACGAGGGGTTCACAGACTAAATTCGCTTACTATCGCAGTCCATTTTAAATTTTTCCAGCCAGCTGGCTAACTGTGTCGCTGTCACCTTAAAAATCATATCTTGAGTTTCACAACTCGAAAATCAGTTTTGTGATTTTTCCCTGAAACTAGACTCCTATGTCCATCTACATATTTTTTCTAGAATTTTTGGTCGGGCTAATTAGTACAATTTATTAGTTAAAGTCTCCCCTGTTACAGGGTGCGACTACACTAACCTTCATGCATTACAATTCGGATATCTCCCTGTACAGGGCTTCAATACTGATGACGTTTGTTTCTATAGAAACTAGACTCAGAGAGGAATCTATACATATATGGCATGACTCCTAATTATCTCTGGTTAATTTATAATGAATTTCCAAAGTCCGAACAGGGAATCCAGAAACCGTTCTGGCCCTGTCTCACGAAAACCTAATTATCTCTTAACATACCACTCATATGACCGTTTCGTTTCTTCCATATGAAAGTGGATTCATCAAGGTTCATTTAAATAATTTATTCACTATTTAATTTCATTCCTACTATTTTTAGTGATTTTCCAAATCTATATCACTGCTACTGTCAGCATCTGCCTTTAAGGTAGACTTTACCTATTTCATAGTTTCCATGATTCAACTAGCCCTTTTAGCATAAATAGCACAAATTATGATAGTGATTAACCATTCCCATGGCCAATCCTTGTTAAGCATATCCACACCTCTCAATAACCATATCCATACCAAATGATTATAACATTATGCTCAAACATATATAAGCCATTTTCGCATGGCTATCCAAAATTATACAAATCCAAAGGGTCCATGACCCACTACAAAAAGGGTAGTCCTCTACATGTCATTTTCAGAGTTCAACCAAAAGTGTACCAAAAGGGCTTTGATAGTGTGGGTGACTTCGACTTCAATAATCCCGAGTCCGATAGCTGACGAACCAAAATCTATAAAACAGAGATTCAAAGAACGGAGTAAGCATTTAATGCTTAGTAAGTTTTAAGCAAGACAAAGTGTTCTCAATCACTATTATTGGTCATTCATTTCAACTGTTCGATGAAGTTAATCTAGAGCTTCATCTCGATCTATAATATCATTAAACACAACACTTGGCTGCCACATATATACTTTCGAATAATAATGACCTAGATGGTCAAATATTTCCAAAGCACATTCTCACATTTGGAGTTATAATATTAATCACATTTACCTACCTCTTTGATACTGATAATTCACCTCGAAATCACTCCACCGATGAGTAAGTAATACGTACCTGAACATCTTGAATACATAATACTTATTTGATGGTAACTTAATGCAGATACTCAATATCAAAGTCTTACTTGAATCCTAGCATTTAGCCGTCGGGTCTTTAAAGCTCGGATATAGTACGAGCACGAAGCCTACGGAAATTAATCAGGATAATACTCTCGCATAAAGCCTGCGGGGTTTTAACCCGGATATAGTACTGACACAATTGCCCTTCGGGACTTATCACATTTATACACTTTCACATCCATCACGTTGGCCACTCGGCCCTGTCACATATATACACTTTCACATTCATCACATCGGCCATTAGGCCTCATCACATATATACACTTTCACATTCATCACATCGGCTATTAGGCCTTATCACATATATACACTTTCACATTCATCACATCGGCCATTAGGCCTTATCACATATATACACTTTCACATTCATCACATCGGCCATTAGGCCTTATCACATATATATACACTTTCACATTCATCACATCGGCCATTAGGCCTTATCACATATATACACTTTCACATTCATCACATCGGCCATTAGGCCTTATCACATATATACACTTTCACATTCATCACATCGGCCATTATACACTTTCACATTCATCACATCGGCCATTAGGCCTTATCACATATATATACATTCACATCACAATTATCCAAATATACTTCACATATCACATATACTATCATGTATACACTTTGTCTTGGCCGAACCTACATTAATCATTTCCCAATGAATAATTCAATTTCACGCCATACTATCATTTCATATTCGAATACTCATAAACTTACAATTTCACAAATTTTAATATCAAAGATCCATCTAACACTCATGTATCGTTTTACAATATCACGATTTAGAATTCACGTATGGGTTTAATCAATAGCTTATGAGTAACTAAAACAAGTTTTATCCATGTTTACAACAAAATCACATATTCACTACGAGCTGTTTTCCTGAGCAGTAGTCACTATATTATTTATAAATGGAGCTACAAAACTCCAAATCACTTGACGTTAATTTTCCCTGAATATAGACTCGTATATCTTTCATCCATAAAATTTTCAGAATTTTAGGTTTGGCCAATCAATACCATATTTTTCTTAAAGTTTCCCCTGTTTCACTGTTTGACTAATCTGACCACTCTTCACTACGAATCAAATTTCTCATTTTACAGAATTCAAAATGTGTTGTATTTTATTTCATTTGAAACTATACTCATTAAGGAGTATAAGCATATAAATTTTATCTTATAACCATTTTTGTACAATTTATAATGATTTTCTAAAAACAGAACAGGGGATTTCGGAGTCATTCTGACACCGTCTCACACAACTTTAAATATCTCTTTATAGGAAATTTGTTTGCTCACAAGGTCTCTTTTATAAGAAACTATACTAATTAAGCCTTGATTACATATTTTATTCAGCCTATAATTCCACACCAACAATTTATAGTGATTTTCTAAAATCACGTTACTGCTGCTGTCCAAAGCAAATTATTACAATTTGCTCTTAACTTTCCAAGTCCAAACACATATGAACTTACCATTTGAGTTTAAGACATATCATGACCACATCATATCTTATTAAATCAACTCATTATGTCCTATTATGATTGAATTTACTCAACGTTTAATCACTTAAAACTTACCTCGGATGTGGTCGAACGATTTCGGCGGCTATTTGATCACTTTTTCCTTCCCTTTATCGGATTTAGTTCCCCTTTGCTCTTGAGCTTAATTTAACAAATAAATTGATTTAATCATTTGAACATCGAAAAGAGAAAATCAAGGTACTTAACCCATATATATATACATTAGACATTAAAGTCACATACATATGAAATCATTTCCATTTCGTTTAACACTTAACTTTTACCACATATCAAATAACCCATTTCTTTACTCATGTGGCCGATTATATTCGGTCATGCATACTCACATAAAATCAATTTGGAGACTCTATCAACCCAACATACATTCGGCAATAGTCTATAGTTCTCTCTCTCGGCCACTCATTTCACACTTAACAAAGCTTCCATTCGAAATCATTAGTGAGTATCAATTAACTTAGGCTACCTTTAAACCTTTATTTATCACCTCATGCCAAACCAAAGACCACATTCGGCACTTTCATCCACCATTCTACCAAGCATGTAATATTCAACCACAACCAGCTCACAATCGGCCCTAGTTCATAACAAGGTAGCCGAATTCTTTTTATGGTTCAAACACTCATCTATCATCATTCACCTAACTTTAACATGAAACAACAAAACTCACCATTATTAGCTACCATAGTCGAAAACCTTACTCAATCCAAAAATCAAAATTTCATCATGGGTTACAAAAAAAATAACTTGATATCTCACTCAAGATCAACTAAAATTTCAAGAACTAATATGAACACCTTACCTTAATTTTGACCTAAGATGACCGATGGCTTCACTCCCTTCTTCCTCCTTTCAATTCGGCCAAGAAGAACCAAAGAACACAACTTGTTTTCATCACCAAATGCTCTTGTTCCCTTTTTTTTTTCTTTAGATTCAGCTAGGAAGAAACATGTATGATGATCTCTTTTTTTTTTCTTTCACCCATCCCTTCCTTTAGTTATCAATTCTTTATTTTATTACATCCTCCATACTAATATGGCACCTAGTTAATTAAAGTTAATATAAAATTCACACTTGATTATACAATTTGTAGCATGGCCGGCCACTACCTATAGTTTGGCTAATTTGACATGCAAGGACAAGCACTTTCCCACATATACTAATAGGCCACTTTAGCACTTGCCTAGCATATTTCTAAATTGTCTCACATAAGTCCCTACTAATAATTTTCACATACACTGACCAAATTGAAGTATGGAACTATCACACAAGCATTTACTCACATCATAAACACATAATATAACCTTTAATTATTTATAAGACTCGGTTTCGTGGTCCCGAAACCACTTTCTGACTAGGGTCACTTTAGGGGTGTCACAGGTAAGTTTACGATTACGCCCCTCGAGAGTAAATAACTGTTCTTACGCTATAATCTGACTGTCTTTCTGAAGCATGCCTTGTTAATTATATATATTCTGCATACATGTCATACTGCACAGGGTTGGGTTTTGTAATGGAGGAAGAACCCGTTCTGGTGGCTGTGCCACATATTCTAATATAAGCAGCTTTGCTGCGGATTATAGTTAGTGCCGCAACTAGTGCTAACATTGTAAGTGTAGGGATGGTGTGGGTGATTTATTCCCCACAGGAAGTGTAGGGATGGACGGAGGTAAGTGCAGGGTTGGAGGGGGTTATCATGTGTTAATCATATGAGACTGTTTTGTTATGGGCCAACTATATTAAAATAGGCCCAACTGTGTTAATATGGGCAAGGCCCAATATATCTTGACTTGTAATAGGGCTACGACCCAGATTGATACTGACATGGGCTAGGCCCAGTATACTTTGATATTGTAAAGGGCTATGGCCCAGATTAATATTGATATGGGCTAAGGCCCAGTTAACTCTGATTTCTGAATAGGGCTTAGGCCCATGAAGCTTGAACTGATTTGGGCTCTGGTTGGGATACTTTACACACTGAGTTTTCCAAACTCACCCCCTTTTTCCTATCTTTGCAGGTGAGCCTTAGATTGGTGGACTTGGAGCTGGAGGGATTCAGAGTGGCCATGTGGACTGTTTAAAATAAGTGTTTATGCCTTCACTTTTATTCTAGATTATTTCCTTTATGTTTTCGGGTTTTAATTTGTAATAAGGTTACTTTAATTATTCTAAATTGTTTTTAGTATGTTTTGTTAGCTTAGATATCATATTGTTTTAATTGTTTGAAATTGAATAGCTCTAGGGTGCGTTTTAAAAAGGTTACTTGATTTCAAAATATCGCAATAACAAAGCAAAGCTTCCGCAACAAAAACGTTTTCAAAATTAATAACCTTTTCAAATGGTTTTAAACGAATTGGTTTTCCATGAACAATCATTCCGTTAAAGTGTGGCAATGGTTGTGTGCATGTCTAGGATTGGATCCGTGGAGAGCTGGGTACTTAAGTAGTCTAATTAACTCACCTCCTCTTTTTTGGCATCCTACCTGGTGCACAGCTTCCATTCACTTTAATCTATATCGAAGATATTCTTTAAACACTAACACAGACTTTAGACAAAACATGACTTTTCTAGTAATGCTTCAATGTGACACGCCGGATTCAGTCTTAATGTCTGGGCCGGGTTTGGGGTGTTACATGGTCTCGGAAGGGACACGCCCATGTGCAATTACTTCAGGCCATGGTCAAGCCTGTTAAATAGGCACGGCCGTGTGGCCCACCCGTGTGAGTCGTGCTTCGATTCTTCCAAATTGACACGGCCGTGTGGTCTGCCCATGTGAGGAGGTCCAGGCTGTGTTGATTTCGTACGTTGTCCCATTTTCTCCATTTTTGGCCCGTTTCTCGTTCCTTTCACTCTCCTATGCTCACCGAAGTGTAAAACATGAAATTAAGGCATTAGGAGCATCGAATTCACCAATTTTAAGGAAAATTCATCCATAAAATGTGCTAAGCATTGGATAAAAATATGTATAAATTACAGTTTATCAGGTGTGTTTGGGTTGGAATCCGTGTATCCGTCAAAGTTTGGGTTTATTAATAGGGTGAATAACTGAAGCGAAAAAAATAAATTAATTTGATCGTACTGAATATATATATAAGAAAGAAATTATGAATTCAAATGTGAATTGAAATTGAGATATTGAAATAAGAAGTGAAAATAAAATGAATTGGAAATAATGAAATAGTGTATGAGTTAATTGAATATAAACTGATGAATTAATTATAATTATTTTTATTGAAAAATGTTGTTTTAAATAAGTATTGAAAGATTGACGTCGTAAGGTTTTAGACATGAAATAAAATAAGTTTTTGAATTGAGATATAGAAATGAAATATATGAAATAATGATTTTATAAAATGCTTATTGATAAAATGCATGAAATGAATATTGATATAATAAGAAGGCATATAAATTAAAATGAAGAAAAGCTATTTAAGATACATACTATTAAGAAAATTTAAAGTTTTAAATACATGAAAGATTTATTGAAAATAAAATAGTGGTAAGATTAGGTACAAAAATTTTGAAGAGTTGTATTTGAGATTACGAGCTTCCATCTCATCATAGCTCTAGGTAATAAGAGGGTATGTTTAAAATTTTTGAATAGAATGACATGTACTTAAGAAAAATTAAGTATGTTTCAAGTAGTAGTAAGGACTAAATTATAAATTATTTAAAATTTTCCGTTTATGTTCTAGTATATTAGTGATTGGCCAAGAATTACTTTGGCACCAAATGTAATATTCCTATATCAATTTCCTTAAGACAAACATGGTATAAGGGTCTTACATGGTATATGAGATTGCAAGCTTGAACCAAAGGTTCATGATTTGATTAAAGATAATTGATATATATTGTTACATGTCTGATTAAAGATAATATATATGATATATATGATTCCATTTGATAAAAGACTATTGTTGAGATATGAAATTAAAGCATAAATTAACACATATGACTTATACTGTTACATGTTTGATGTCTATTATTTATTATAGTTTTTATAATTTGAATTATGGTAATACCATTGAGTATAGACATAATCATCATTCGGTTGTATTAATATAATTCAAATTATTTATTATTAAATGTTAAATTTAAATTATGTATATGGTAAGAGAAGTATGAGGTAGTGTTATTGTTTAATTGAATGAAAATTAAATTGAGTTGTGAATGAATTGAAAGTGAAATTGGAATTAGAAAGTGATAAAGATTATTTGTAAATTTTGAAATATATTACATGTATTAAAGAAAGAGAAGATATAAATATACAGGTTATTGGCACAATGATTAGATTGTAAAGTATGTAAAAGCATTATGCTAAAAGTGTAAAAGTGATATGCGTGCATAATGTCATTTGCCCAAGTAGATGAGATTAGATCCACTAAGATATTAGTGGTATACCATTAAGAGACTCTAGCACATTATTCGATAATAGCACGTTGATACTCACCAAGTGCTCTCTATTTAATAGTACATAATAATGTACCTCTGTATCTGTTCTGTATATCCTAAGTGTTATGTTTAGTCTACTTGGCCTCTTTAAAAAGGTAAACAATTTTCGTCACAAGGCAAGGGATTCTCACTGATTCATGTTTGAAAATACTGAATTAAAATAAATTGTGAAATGAAGGTATAGAGAATGGATATAAATGATAAATTAGATAAATATATGAAGAATGGAACTATAGAATTATAGAGATAATGAAGTCCATGATCTAAAGAAAACAAGGAAATTTCGACAACAAAATTTCTTCTAAGGGGGAAAGAAATGTAACACCCCAAAAATTTCTACAGTAAGATATTATCCTTAATACAGTAAAATAAGGAAATAAAGTGACAAGAAGAGGAAAATTGAGTTATATCACTAGGAAGTATATTATGACATATTGATTCAAGAAAGGACTAAATTGTAAATGTGAGAAAAGTTTTGTGGTCCAAGAGTAAATACTCAAAATTTGAGGAATTAAAGTGTAAATATGAAAAATTTAAAGGACTAATAGTGAAAATATTTTAAGGGTGGAATGACGTAGAAACTAAGGAAAATTGATGAATAAGGACCAAATTGAATAGGAGAAGAATTATGAGGCACTAAATTGCAATTTTACCAAATTAAGTGATGACTTAAGAATGGAATTTTAAAAGATCACAAAGGGCAAAATGGTCAATTGGAAGAGAGAGAAATCTAGAAAGTAATGATGATGTTGGTGATATTTTATAGTTATTTAATTAGATAATTATAATTTATTTAATATTTTAATAAGATATTTATCATTATTTTATTTAGTATATATATGTGTGTATGGAAAGAAAAAAAAATAGGGAACAACACCATCATTTTCATGCATTCCTCGTTAGAAAGAAAAGAGAAGAGCAAACTTTCCTTTCTTTACAATTTAGTCCTTCTACCAAAAATTCACCCTTTTCACCTAAAAATCAAAAGAATTTTCATAGCTACCAAAAGAGAAAAATGTTAAGGAGACTAAGGGAGTTGGAATATCATGTTGGATTCAAGAAATAGAAGCTGGAGGAGAGAGAAAAATCAAGTTATAGATTAAAATCAATGGGACAAGGTAAGAATTTTAATATTTCAATATATTTTAAGTAGAGTTTCTCATGTAAGGTAATATCAAAAGCATGAAAATGATGTTAAGGTAGAGTTTTCTTATATAAGTATCCATGTTCTTGATAAACTAGTGAAGGGAGATGAGAGAAAATAATGGGAAATATGGTAGAGAATGGAAATAAGAGTGTGATAAACTTGGTAATCAATATGTTGCACTAAAGTAGTTTTGGGCAGCAGCAATAGGCTAACTTTGAAAAATCACCAAAAATGGTATAAATTGAATTAGAAGTTGTGTGAGACATGAAATTAAAGATTATTGAGTCTATTTCTATATAAAATAAATAGAGAAAGTAAAAGAATTATTTATTATGAGATATTTATATTTTTGTGAGACTGGTTTAGAATGATTTCGAAGATCCCCTGTTCTGACTTAGAAAAAAACATTAAAAATTATAAAAAATAATTTTGGGACATAATTTATATGGTTAGATTCCTTAATGAGTCTGTTTTTATAAGAAACAAATGATAACATCATTTGAATTCTTTTTAATGAGATAATTAAACTTTAGTGAAGAGTCATCAGAACTGTCAAATAGCAAAATAGGGGAGACTTTAATGAATACAATGTACTAATTGGATAAAACAAAAATTCTGAAACTTTTATGGTAACAAGATAGGTGAGTCTAGTTTCAGGTAAAATTAACAGATCTTAATTTGGAGTTCTGTAGCTCAAGATATAAATAATTTAGTGACTATGACTCAAATGGACAGCTTTGAATATACATATAAATAAATAGTGAAATTATAGATAATGTTACTTATAAGCATATTATATAAATTAAGGACGTGGAATGGAGAGGAGGAGGAGGAAAATATGTATGGATATTCAGCTAGTATAGCTAATTTTTATGTTTTAGGCTCAGGGTCTAAATTGAATAAAAGTAAAACCTTATGGGCAAATTTGTAAAAAGTTAGAAATGACCAATTTGCATGAAATGGATTATTTTATTATTTAAAATTGCAAAATTGAATAAAATTATTAATTTAGTTCAAGATCGAGGAAAAAACATGTTTTAATGCTTAAATTGAAAAGTGTTAAAATTATGAAAAATTCTAATATTTTATAGAATACATGGGTTGTTATCAATTTGTATGAGAATAACGGCTGGAAATAAAGATTAAATTGTAAGAATTTTATTTTTAAATGTATGAAATATCGATATAATGAATTACCTGATTTATGTTTATGAAGAAATGGCAAGAGAATGATATTTATCATGATATGTCAATATGTGATTATCTTTGATACGTTGATACGAGGAAATTAAGTATACTGAGACGAGTAATAAATTCAAGTAAAACATGTCGAGAAAAATAAGTATGTTTAAAGGACAATATGATTGATTTTAATTGGTTCCAAATATGAACGTTAGATGAAATAAAATATTTAATAAATAAATCAGTAACTCCGGTAATGCTCCGTAACTCTATTCCAGTGACAGATTCGGGTTAGGGGCATTACATAACACCCCTAACCTGTGTCCGTCGCCGAAATGGGGTTATGAGACATTACTAAACAAAGGCACAGTTCTGAACATATTCATATTAACACAAAACATATCCATATATATATGTAAAGCATACAACTAAATAAATATTAAACATACATAAGAAAAAATAAATAAATAAAAAACATATCACATGCCATTTTGTTCATTAGCATATGAGGCATTATCAACTATCACAAAAGTTCAAATATGTTTCATTAAACGATAAAATCTTATACGTATTTAACAACATTAAAATTTTACCATTCTCATATTTAATAATGAAATATACTCGACTCAGTTCACATAACATACTTATGTCCGATGCCATAAAGTGTTAAGACCTAATTTAAACATGATAGCATCACTTAATACACAAGCTAAATAATATGTTCAACTATAGTGTATTCAAATTAAACATATCTCAATCAATATGCTAATTTCATAACAAAATTTCAATATATATATCCAAATCATTTTCTTACCACTTTCGACTACCAAATTTAATCATTAAAATCATACTAATTACACCGTTCAACTTAAGTTAGAAATTTAGCATTTGCAATTTTTGAATACCAATATAAAATTTGTCTCTATTTAACTATTTATTAACTAACAAAACATACCTAATACACATTCATTATTAAACTTCATCAACCATACTTGTTTTATCAATCATTCAAATATAATATAAACATTTACATTTCCATTACAAACCAAAACAAATTGACCAATACTCATTCGATTATACATATATATATTTTAACATAATTATTTCATTCCAACATTAAGCCGATTTAATAAACCATTCACAAGACAAACTAAATTCATCATAATAAACCCTTACCAAATTCGAACTTAGCCATATAACATTTAATACCCATTTCACATATACCCATTTCACATATTAACACCTATATCATCATAACAACCAATTTCATATATGTTTTACCTATACAAAACCTTAGCCGATTCAATTAAACATACTATGAAAATATATATACACCATGATCATTACATCAACCACTTCCAAATTCACCAACCATTACCAAACTATTGCCAAAACATATAACATATATCACATAAACCATTCATGCATGGCATATAGCATTATAACAAAAAGTAAGCTCAAACCATACTTAAAACATGACCGAAATCAACATGGAAATTAAGCCATTTTCGCATGGCTCAAATTATACAACCCAAAATCCAACATTTCAAACACATTCCAGCCCATATAATTCGAGTTTAGCTTATAAAGGTACCAAAATAGTGGATAGTGTGATGAACTTTGCTGATTATCCCCGAGCTCCTAACTTGATCCAAAATCTATAAAACAGAAACACACACACACAGAGTAAACTTTTATAGCTTAGTAAATCATAAACAAATGAGAAACTTAATAATATCATCAACTTAATTAAACTAGGCCAAAGTATATCATCTTAACACATTTAAATCCCGACATACAAAGTTCACATTATAAATATAAATATTCATTCATAAAAGTCACCTTGACTGAATGCTCATATCACCAAGTTAACATATTACCATTTAATTTCCAAATCCAAATAATCATTATCAACCTAGTTCACATACACAAAAATACACAAATTCATAAGTCACAACATAATTTCATATACATGTATTAACTCTGTAACTGAATAAATATAATCAAGCATGCACAATTTTAAGGCTCATTCCAATAGAAATCTCAAGGCCAAATACACTTACCTTATTTTAAGTAATAACAAGCTAATTCCTACCTGGCCATTTAGCTCGTTTTTACACATTCAAACACAACCTATCTTTACCCGATGAACCATTCAGAATTGGATAGGACACTCAGATAATCACACATATATCGTACAATGCCAACGTCCCAGACGTGGTCTTACATGTAATCACATATCGATGCCACTGTCCCAGAAAGGGTCTTACTCGCACACATATATCGGAGTCACATGTCGATGCCATGATCTTACTCGCACACATAAATTGGAATCCTATGTCATGACATATGTATCCTAACTATTCCTACAGTTCATAAGGGGTTTCCGGACGTCGTAACTCGGTCGAAACGTATTCAGAAACATAGTAATCAATCTTATTCACATTCGGCTATTGCATAAATAAAATTACATGTTTCATTCTAGCAAGTATAATTTACATATAATTCTAATTAAGTACGTCTATTTGCTTATAAACTTACCTCAAGCTATGTCAAACGGAACGAGACAACTAGTCGACAACTTTCGTTTTCCCCCGATCCAAATTCGATTTCTTTGGTTCTTGATCTAAACATATTCAAATTAAGCTCATTCAAACATATTTTCATTCAATTTAGTCCAAAAACACATAAATGGGAAAATTACCATTTTACCCCTAACATTTACCTTTTTTACAATTTAGTCTCTATTGCACAAAACACAAAATATACAAAATTTCAATATACCCATGTTGGACCGAATTTTACCCATACTCATACAAATCCATATATTTCATTTACTTCACATTTTAGTCCCTCAAATTATTATTTTTGCAATTTGTCCTAATTACTCAAAATCATCAAAAACTCCAATACAAAACATGTTAATCTAAAACATATCTTTCATATTTCACCATCAAACAACAAAAATCACAAGCTTCCAACAATGGAATAACTCAAAATATTCACCAAAATAAAAAATTTAAGCATGGGTTTTGTAGTACTCGAAGCAACGATCTCAAAAACGTAAAAATTATCAAAAATTGAACTAGAACTTACCTTGAATTAAGCTTTCAAAGTGCCGAACCCTAAGATTCTTTATTTATTTTTATTTTCTTTAGTATTCAGTTAATGAACAAAGTGAGAAAAATAAATATGATGGCTTTCTTTTAACTAATATATGTTTATTAATTGAATTACGTATATAACCTTAATAATATAATATAAAACCATTATAAACCTTGGATATTGCTGTCCACCCATTATTTAAATGGTTTATGTACAATATAAAGCCTCCATATTAAAAGAACAACCACTATTCGGTCCTTTCACAACTAACCACCAAATTTTTATTTTATGCGATTAAGTCCTTTTATTTAATCGGACACTCAAACGGCAAAATTAAATCATGAAAATTTCACACATGCTACTTCACACATAATAAACGCATAAAATAATTTGAAAATATTTTTTTGACTCAAACTTGTGGTCTGGAAACCACCATTTCGACTAGGGTTTAAATCAAGTTGTTACACCATACATGCTCATGAGGATGCGTCATCTCCCGATGTGATTACCGATACATTTTCTCTTTATGATACTAATGTTATTGCATTAATCAATCTTGGATCGACACATTCTTATGTTTGCATGAATTTGGTATCTAGAAAGAATTTACCTATCGAGTTTACTGAGTTTGTGATTAAAGTGTCAAACCTTTTAGGCAAATATGTGCTAGTTGATAATGTTTGCAAGAATTGTCCTTTGATGATTCGAGGTCACTATTTTTCGATTGAATTAATGTTGTTGCCATTCAACGAATTCGATGTTATTTTGGGTATGGATTGGTTGACACTACATGATACCATAGTAAATTGTAGATAGAAAACTATTAAATTGAAATGTGAAAATGGTGAAGTTCTTTGGGTTGAAACCGATGAATCAAGTGAATTTCCTACAGGGATTTCGTCTATATCTGCTCAGAGGTACGTAAGGAAAGGTTACGAAGCTTATCTTGCTTATCTGTTGAATACAAAGATGTCTGAATTGAAAATTGAATCAGTGCCAGTAGTTGCCTAGGTTACCTTTGCTTAGAGAGGTTGAGTTTGCTATTGATTTAGTACATGGGACTTCACCTATATCGATTGCTCCGTATAGGATGGCTTCGATTGAATTGAAAGAATTGAAAGCTGAGTTGTAAGAGTTGATAGATAAGGGTTTTGTGAGACCGAGTTTTTCTCCCTAGGATGGTCTAGTGCTATTTGTAAAGAAGAAAGACGGATCTAAGAGACTTTGTATCGATTACCGATAGCTCAACAAGGTGACTATAAAGAACAAGTACCCTTTGCCAAGGATTGATGACTTGTTTTATCAGTTAAATGGAGCAATGGTATTCTCGAAGATTGATTTGAGATCGGGCAACTATTAGTTGAGTGTTAAAGAGTCAGATGTGTCGAAAACCGTTTTCAGGACAAGGTATGGGCATTATGAATTTCTTATTATGCCTTTTTGATTAACTAATGCTTTTGCCATATTTATGGATTTGATGAATTGGATCTTCCGACTGTATTTAGATAAGTTTGTGGTTGTGTTCATCGATGATATTCTAATTTATTCTCAAGTCAAGTCCGAGCATGTTGGGCATTTAAGAATTGTATTGTAGACCTTGAGATATAAGAAATTGTTTGCTAATTCAGTAAAAGTGAGTTTTGCCTCTGAGAAGTCAAATTTTTGGGACATATCATTTCAGGTGATGGTATTTGGGTTGATCCAAGCAAGATTTCGACAATCGATGATTAGAAACCTCCAAGGAATATATTTGAAGTTAGAAGTTTTTGGGTTTAGCCAGTTATTACTGACGCTTTATCAAAGGATTTTCGATGATTGCTACTCCTATAACCAAGTTGTTGCAAAAAGATGATAAATTTGAATAGTCCAAAAAATGTCAGCAAAGTTTTGAGAAATTGAAAGCATTATTGACTGAGGCGCCGGTTTTAGTGTAACCTAAATTTAGAAAAGAATTTGTGATTTATAGCAATGTTTCATTGAATGGTTTGGGTTGTGTGTTGATGCAAGAAGGAAAAGTTATAGCTTATGTGTAACATCCCTAACCCATATCTGTCGCCAGATTAGGGTTACAAGGCATTACTAATCAAACGCAACTCAAAACAGACAAATAAACAATTTATACTTCGTAAATCAATCACATGAATACTCTCATCTGTTTTAAAATTATTAATTTGAAATACATATCATATACCGAGCATATATCAACCAACTCACTTATTATCTGAGTATCAAAACAATTTTATAGCTAATGCTCATGTACACTTTAACAACAAATTGTGCATGCTCCATAATTACCAACAATCAACTCATATAGTTATTTAATAACTACGGTATTCGAAATTATAACTATGAATCAAACAAGTTACCCTATTTAATCAATCAGTATCATTACACTCAAATAATTCATGTCGTATCTGTACAAATTAATAACTCAAATTCATAAGAAAAACCAACATTACAGAAGGTTATATATAAAACCCATTTCATTTCCTTATCTATACGGTTAACACAATTCATTTGTACATATTCGTAAGCTTACAATTAACTACCGAATTTATATAGCCATACACATATACATATCAACCATAATATAAGCTCATATATATACATGTAAAAACATAAAAGAGCTCAACTAACATATCATGATCAAAAACCAAATCACACATATCCTTTAGTCATTAATCCAATCTCCTTATATAAATCTAAGTCCCAATATGTCTGACTTACCATAACAACAAATCAAGTATCATACATATCATTAATATAGTCCATAAGTGAACACCGAATTTACCCATGCATATATCTTAAATTTTTATCTAGCTAATACATGATATATCTTAGCTCGATTAACAACCATTATATACCATTTGACCAAAACACATAACAAACTTCACAAGCATCAAATATCTTGGATACACTCTCAATATAAGCTCAAACCAAGACCAAATATACATTATAACCAATTCAATCTTACCACATTCGAAATCATCAACCAACCTCAATACACAAACACATATCACAAATTCTAATCATCCATGCCACATAGCATAATAACCAAATGGACTTAAACCATAATTAAACCAAAACTGAACTCAAGCATAGAAGTTAAGCCATTTTCACATGGCTCAAGTTATACATAGACCAAAATACAACATTTCAAAAGTATAATCCAGCCTAAACATGCCATAGTTTCAAAAATTTAGCTCATAAAATACCAAAGAGAGTCGATAGTGTGATAAACTTTGCTGACGATCCCTGAGCTCGTAACTTGACTCCAAAATCTATAAAACACAGGCAAACACAAACACATACAATAAGCTAACATAGCTTAGTAAGTCATAAGCAAATAAACAACCCAATGACATAATCAACTCAAATAAACTAAACCAAATTATATTATCATTACCACAATTAATCTCAAACTTACAAATTTCATAAATAATACATTTTCATACACAAATGCTATCTTGGCCAAATGCTCATATAATTAAAATAACAAATTATTAATCAACTTTCAAAATCAAAATGTCATTGTATAACCAAATATACAAACACCCATATGCACAAGCTCAATAATCATAATATGACATCATGTACATATACTACTTATGTGGCCGAATATACATGATCATATATACACATATTTAAGAATCAATTCCATAATTTTCATATCCTTTATTCACAAAGCTGAATACATTAACCATGTTCACATACATTCTTCCTTTACTTCATACAAGACTTACAACAAATATCAAGTAACTTACTTACATTATTTCAAGTAGGAAAATAAATTAATTCATTCCTGATCATTTTAGCTTAATTTACATATTCGATCACACATATCGTACAATGCCAATGTCCCAAACATGGTCTTACATGTAGTCACATATTGATGCCACTGTCCCAGACAGAGTCTTACTCGCACACATATATCGGAGTCACATACCGATGCCAACATATAAAATGTGGTCTTACTCGCACACATATATCAATGCCATGGTCTTACTTGCACATCACATATCAGAATTCTACGTCATGACGTATGTATCGTAGCTATTCCTAATGTTCATACGAGGCTTTCAGACGTTGTAACTCGGTTGACACGAATTCATAAACATTTCTGCCAAACTTATTCACATTCGGCTAATACATATATATACTTACATATTTCAATTCAGCATATATAATTCACATTTAATTAAAATTAAGTACATCTATTTGCTTATAAACTTACCTCGGACGATGAAAAACAGAAACAAAACGGCTAGTCGACAACTTTAGTTTTCCCCTGATCCAAATCTGTTTTTCTCTTTTCTTGATCTAAATTAATATAAATTAAACTTATTTAATCAAATATTCAATCAAATTCACCCAAAAATAGATAAATGGGACAATTACCATTTTACCCTGACATTTTACACTTTTTACAATTTACTCCCTATTGCATAAAACACAAAATATGCAAAATCTCAACATACCCATGTTAGGCTGAATGTTCCTAGTGTTCATACAAGTCCATATATTTCATTTATTTCAAATTTTAGTCCCTCAAATTATTATTTTTGAAATTTAGTCTTAGTTACTCAAAATCATCAAAAATTCCAATACAAGACATGTTAATCTATCACATATCTTTTATTTTCTACCATTAAACAACAAAAATCACAAGCTTTCAACAATGGTATAACTCAAAATATTCACCAAAATAAAAAATTCAAGCATGGGTCTTGTAGATAACTTAGCAACGATCTCAAAAATTCAAGCATGGGTCTTGTAGATAACATGAAAAACCTTATTCCTTTCTTTTTCTTTTAAGTTTCAACAATGATAAGAAAATATGAACACTTTTGTGTTTTATTATATGTTTTATATTATTATTATATTTTAATTAATTTACAATTATAACCTTTATAATTAAATAACTAAAACATATATACTAAGGGTACAACCGGCCATCACTAACTCCAATGGTCTATTTGCAACTTAAATGCTTCAATTTAAAAAGGCAATAGCAATTCGACCCTTATACATTAAACTACCAAGTTTTCAATTTACGCGATTACGTCTTTTTGTTTAATCGAGTACTCAAATGACAAAATTAAATCACGAAAATTTCACACATACAAATTCACACATAATAAATACAGAAAATAATTTCTAAATATTTTTTTGATCGAGTTCGTGGTCCCGAAACCAATTCTGAATAGGGTCAAAATAGGGTTGTTACAACTCTCCCCCTTAGGGATTTTCATCCCCCAAAATCTTATCAGTGAATAGGTTCAGATAACGCTCTTCCATTGCATCTTCTAGCTCCCACGTTGCTTCCTCACCTCTATGTTTATGCCACAGTACTTTAACTAACGAAATTTTCTTATGTCGCAATTCTTTAACCTCGTGAGTCAGAATGAGAATCGGTTTCTCCTTATATGTCATATCGAGTTTAATCTCAATCTCTGACAGACTAATCACATGTGAAAGATCAAATCGATATCTACGAAGCATCAAAACATAAAATACATTGTGGATCTTTTCTAACTCAGGTGGCAACAATAGTCTATAAGCAACCGGCGCTATATGCTCAATAATCTCATACGGTCCAATAAATCTAAGACTCAATTTGCCTTTACAACTGAATCTGAGTATTTTCTTCCACGGTGAAACTTTTAAAAATACTTTATCTTCGATCTAAAACTCTATATCTTTTCGTTTCAAGTTTGCATATGGTTTTTGACAATCTGATGTTGTTTTCAAACTTTCACGGATTACTTTTACTTTTTTGTTTAGTCTCTCTAATCAAATCAACCCAGTGTATCTTGTTTTCACTGAGCTCGGTCCAATACAATGGTGTATGACATTTATGATTGTACAAAGCCTCGTAAGGTGCCATTTTGATACTCGGTTGAAAGCTATTATTGTATGCAAATTCAATCAGAGGTAAGTATTGTTCCCACGTACCTTCAAACTCGAGAATGCAACATCTCAACATATCCTCAAGTATCTGAATGACTCATTCGGACTGACTATCTATTTGTGGATGGAAAGTAGTGTTGAAATATAATTTCGTACCTAATGCATCTTGTAGTTTCTTCCAAAACAGCGATGTAAACCTCGGATCTCTATCCGAAACAATAGAAATAGGCACACCATGTAATCTCACAATCTGATAAACATATAACTCAACAAGCTTATCAAGAGAGTAATCTGTACGGACTGGAAAAAATGAGCCTAATTAGTCAATCTATCCATAATAACCCAGATTGCATCTTTCGTGCTCGGTGTCAACGGTAAACCAAATACAAAATCCATTCTGACTCTGTCCCATTTCCACTCAGGTATCATGATTGGTTGAAGCAATCCAGAAGGTATCTGATGCTCAGCTTTTACTTGCTGACAGGCTAAACATTTTGAAACAAAGTCAGAAATGTCTCGTTTCATACCATGCCACCAGTAAAGTTGTTTTAGATCATTATACATCTTTGTACTACCCGGGTGAATAGATAACTGACTGTTGTGAGCTTCATTTAAAATCATCTGAATCAACTCTGAATTTCTTGGGAAACATATTCGATTTCTGAAGCTCAAACAACCCTCCACATCAAATCTGAATTCTATATCAACATTTGTATCGCATTAAGCTCATTTTGCTATCAAATCATCATCAATTTTTTGGGCATCATAGATTTGTTGAACAAATAACGATCTTGCTTTCAATTTGGTTATTATCAAACCATCATTAGATATAGCCATATGCATATTCATTGCATGCAAAGCAAATAGCAATTTTCTGTAACACACCTTACCCGTATCCGATGCTGGGACAGGGTACGAGGCATTACCAGACTTGAACAGAACCAAATATACAAAACCCGGCCATAAAATTTTGTCCAATCTAAAACATATCAAATAAAGTAGGTTTTTCCATATTATGGGCCTACGAGGCCCAAAACGTACATTATTGGAGGGCTAGGACTCAACCAAGAACTTACGGAAGTTCTAAGAAAATTTCTAGGTTTCAGCCTCATATGCCCGTGTGGAGGCATTGCACACGCCTGTGTGCTAGAGGACACGCCCGTGTGCTAGAGGACACGCCCATGTCCTACATCTGTGTGGAATTTTTGGATTTATTTTCCAATTTGAACCTATAGCGGTTTTCACACTACTGAGCACACGCCCGTGTCCTTGGCCTGTGTTCCTCACACGGCCTGGGACACGCTCGTATGGGAGCCCGTGTGATTTTAGCAAGCATTCTGTTTATAACCTCATCATGCAAATGTAAGGCATATCGCCAAGGACATGCTCGTGGCCGGAAGCTGTGTCCTCCACACGGTTGAGACACATGACCGTGTCTCTACTCGTGCGTTTACTACCATGTATGTTAACCTAAAATTTAAGGTACAGGGGACACACGACCGAACGACACGCACATAGGGCTAACTGTGTGTCACACACGGCCTAGACACATGCCCGTCTATCTACTCGTGTGGACCATTTGGAGGCAATTCTCCAAGCCATTGGTCACCCTTAAACAATCATACACTTCTATATGTTCAATGACATATCCCATGTTAAATTTGGACACTTAAACATGGAACATTATAGCATCACTATGACCCATTTTCATACTAGTCCCTTGGTATTCATACAACCTTATCTTTTAGTCATTCCACACCAATTTCATGGTTTACCATGTTCCTTATTATTAATCCATTATATGAGTTAAATCATGCATCCACATACAAGCAGATAGATAACCATCTACCAAACAAACCCATCATTAACACATACACATCTTAGCATGCATGCAAAAGTAAACTTAGGGATACATCCCAATCATTAATATGGACCAAATCACATGGCCATATACAAAATAATTAATGCCCAAATGGGCCATTACACTTGGCTTCTTCAACATGACACATATGCACAAAATAGACAAGTTTCCTACACATGCTATGACCAAAATAATTGAACCCTTTTTATAACCAAAATCCTTTAAGATGTTGTGATCCGACCTCCGACGTCTCCTAATCCTTTGAGCTAGCTTGACGTATCTAAAGAGAAAGGAAAGGAGAGGAGGGTAAGCTATAAAGCTTAGTAAGTACACATACAAATAATCTACATTTTGCAACTATTGATAATCTAAGCATAATTGCTTATCCATTATGATACTTTTCATCGTGTCATATGTATATACTTACCTTCCATATTCATATGCACGTTCTTATCCAAATTCATATCTTTTCAGAATACCATCATATTCTAAGTCCTCATAGGATTTTAGTACATACCTATGCCATCTTGCACAAACATGGCCTACTAAAATTTTACTTTTGGAATTCATATTACCTTACCCATTGAACACTTGGAATATGATTCAGACACACGTAAGAACTGCATAGAAGTGCCTGAACGTAGCCTTGGCTACCTGATAGAAAGTGCATCGAAGTGCCTCATATCACAGAATACATGCCGCTCTCAACGGTGCTACACAAAGAGCTAAGAGAGTATCGAAACACAACTCAGGATACCCAGCACCCGGACCCTAGCATGTAACACATATTAAATGAGCTCATAACACACATAACTATCCTAGTGACATGTCACTAGTATCCTCAACTATTCCTAAGGTTCAAACTGGATTTTAGACTTCTAGAACTTTACCGAACGTACTCGCATAATGGTTTCTTTCAGATGGCCAACGTCTTATAATCATATAGCAAAGCATCGAAACATGTTATATTATCAACATAGCCAAATAAGCATATTAGGCATACATATATCAATAAATCATTTAATAACAATAATTAATGTATTTGTTTGCATATGTACTTACCTTGGTACAAAATATTAGAAATCAAGCCTAAACCTCGTAAACCTTGTTCTTTTCCCCGTCAAGACCCGTATATCGATTCTCTTGATCTATAATACCAAATTTAGCTCGTTTAATAATATACATTACTCAAAACGATCCAAAATTCATATTTGGATAAAATTACTATTTTACCCCTATACTTTTATATATTTGCATTTTAATCTCTAGGCTCGGATAATATAATGTATGGGATTTCTTAGTTACCCAAGCCTAGTCGAACATTTTTCAGGTTCATAACAGCCCACGTTTTCCTTCCTTTCACATTTTTGTACCCTTTTCTACAACTTTTACAAAATAGTCCTTAAAGTCCTTTTCATGAAAAGCTATTTAGTAGAAGTTGTTTACCATCTTTAAACTCTCATATCCCTACATAAATCATCAAAACATAAGTTTCTCATGAATGGGTAAATTTCTAAACATAAACCCTAGCATGAAATATGGGTAGAAATAGAGAGAGCAAGTTACCGGGATATCAAAAATACAAAAAAATTAAAAACGGGGCTTGGAAGCACTTACTATAGAGCTTGGAAAGCTTGAAAACCCTAGCTGTGGAGAACCTTAAAATTTCGACAGCAACATGGAGAGGATGAGCTGATTTTTGACTTATTTTCCCTTTTTATTCCATTAATATGCCAAATGACCAAAATGCCCTTAATGCCTTTCCTTCAAAATTTTCCATACAAGCCCACTTTTGTTAAAAAACTTAGAAATTGGGAAAATTTATCTTTAAGACATCCTAATTAATAATCCAAAGCAATTTCATACAAATTGTTCTAGAACATAAATTTTGCAACTTTTAATTTAGTGCCTAATTTTCAATTGGACACCTTATACTTAGAATTTCTTCATAAAACTTTAACACATGCATATATTCATATTATAAACCTCATAAAAATCATAAAAACAATATTTTAACTTCGGATTTGTGGTCCCAAAACCTGTAACACCCCAAACCCAGCCTAGACATTATGGCCAAGTCTGGTGTGTCACATTGAAGTGTTTTTCGAAAACCATGTTTTCATTGAAAACTCCTCTTGATGTTTAGAAACTTTTACTGTTTAAACTTGTATAAAACCTTAGCCATATTATTTTATTTTTTTCCAAAACGTGATTCATTGTAATAATCAAAACATTGTTAACAACCTTGTAAAATCTTATGGGAAACTTTGAAAACTTGCAAACCTTTGTAGTGGTAGAAACATGTTATTTTAAAAATAGTTAAGTATCGAAAAATCAAACCTTCTTTGTTATGGCTTAAAGTGAATGGATACTACGCAACAGGTAGGATTCAAGAAAAGAGGAGGTGAGTCAATTAGACTGCTTAAGTACCTAGCTCTTCCATGATCCAAACCTAGACATGCACACATCCATTGCCACACTTTAAGCTTATTACTTGTCCACGCACAACTAATTAAGTTTAAGTCTATTTAAAATATTTATTTCCTTTGAAAACATTTACGTTGCGGAAGCTTTGCTCAGTTATCGTGATATTTTGAAAATAAGTAACTTTTATAAAACACGCCCTAGAGCTAACCAATTTTAAGGAATCAATTTAAGTGATGTGAATCTCAAGTTGAAAACGATTTAAGTAATTTAAAAACCCAAAATAAAAATAATAGAGCGGCCTTATTACAACTTTAACCAAAATAGAAATAATTAAAAATAAATGCGAAATTTAAAAGGAATCTAATTGAAACTTATTTAAAAAGTAGAAATTTAATCTTCGTGGCCACTCTGAATCCCGCCCAGCTCCAAGTCTACCAACTAGGGCTCACCTGAAAGGATGGAAGAGAAAGGGGGGTGAGTTTGGAAAACTCAGTGTGTAAAGTATCCCAACCAGAGCCCAAATTAGTTCAAGCTTTACTGGGCCTAAGCCCTATTCAGAAATCAGTGTAAATTGGGCCTTAGCCCATGTCAATATTAATCTGGGCCATAGCCCCTTACAGTATCAGAGTATATTGGGCCTAGCCTATATCAGTATTAATCTGATCCGTAGCCCTATTACAAGTCGAGATATATTGGGCCTTGCCCATATTAACATAGTTGGGCCCATTTCAATACAGTCTCATATGATTAATGCATGATAAACCCATCCAACCCTGCACTTGCCTCCATCCATCCCTACACTTCCTGTGGGGAATAAATCACCCACGCCATCCTTACACTTACCGTGTTAGCACCGGTTGCGGCACTAACTATAATCCGCAGCAAAGCTACTTATATCAGAATATGTGGCACAGCCACCAGAATGGGTTCCTCCTCCATAACATAACCCAGATCCCATGCAACAGATATACATGTAATGGCATACAACAAACATAATCAGAATATCATGCATTTCAGTCAAAATTAACACTAGGGGTATAACGGTCATTTTGCATCTAGGGGTAAAATGGTAATTTTCATACTTAGGGGTAGTTTAATAAAATTTTCTATTCTAGAGTTCACATACATATTCTAACCATTAACACATTAACAGAAGCACTTACCGAGCATTTTTACCGAATTGGGCCTGTTGGCCCACTAACCCGTTTTCGGCCCATAAGCCAAATATACCGAAGTGCATGAAATTGTGCACTCTACAATCATACTGCTTGCGATTACCAAAATTAACAACCAAACCACCTCACGAGCGCTCGCACGCTCGCAAGTTCACAAATGCTGGCTTTTCGACTTTTCGGCTTTTTGACTTTTGCCGATCTAGTCTATGAGTGGGTGTCGTTTACACAACTGATTTGTAACGATACGTTGGCAAGATCCACACACGAGTTGCCTACAATCAAGTTACTAATATGTTAGTCTAAATATCAAAAACAAGCTACGTACTAGACCCCTTACCATATTTGGCCAATAATGCCTTAAACCCCAAAGTTCTTACCTTTCTGCCGAAATATGGGCTAGATCTAGATGTCCAACCGAGTTAACCTTCAAGACCTTCATTGTACGCCCCCTTTTCCACACTAACGCTTACACAACCAAAGAGAAAGAGGCAAAAAACCCTTAGTCCAAAATGCTAGCCACCCATAAGGGTTTCGACTTGTCTTAACACCCAAAATAAAAAACTAGTTTCGGAAACTTACCACCGGTTCCTTCAGCCAACGATCCCACTTTAGTTGTTATTTGATTTTGATGTAGATCTAACCTTCAAACCTTAGCAGAAGTCGGTCCTTTTCTGGTCTAAAGATTCGGCTATGCCCCTAAACTATGGGGTTTTCGGCTTTTTTAAAACAGTAAGAAGATGAGATATGAGAGTTTTGTAGTGGCTTTGTCGATAGAACTTTAGGGCTTTAGAAGAAGAAAGAATCGACCACAAGATGGAGAAGAATCAGATATTTGGCTAGGAGAAATCGGTAAAAAAAAATAGAGGCTTTCGGGATTTCAGCTTTTGTATATAAGGCTTAGGAAGAAATGATTAGAAAGTGGAGATGAGAAGAATAGTAAAAAGATTCGGCTATAGAGGAAAATAAGAAGAAGAAAGGAAGTAGATGAAGAGAGGAGAAAAGAAAAGAAAAGAAAATAGAAAAAGAAGAAAAAACTGAATCCTAAAGGCCAAAATATACGGCACTTATTAGCTATGGCCGAGTGAGTGTATTTCGGCATAGGAATTCTTCCTAAATTTTAATTCACCGAATTACTCATTGATTTTTGGCCACATTCAATGTTTGAATTCCATTCAAACTCTTGATCGATCAGCCCACCGTTGACACCGCCTCAGAGCATGCTGCCAAGAGTCCTGATCAGACCCCAACTCCTTCCCCACGTATGCAGCAAAAATCCCATCTTGCGTGCGCGAGATGAGGCTCGAACACCAGACCTCCATCCGTCTTGCCCCCTTGCACCTTCACTCGAGCTACTGGTCACTGCGCCACGCTTTCTCCTTTACTAATACATGGTTACAATTAATTATAAACCTTACCTGCTCTAGTTCTGGCCCGCTTTAAAAATAAAATGGAATTTGCCCGTTCAAGGACTCGAACCCGTGCCCTTGTGGAACTCCTAGCACCCTACTGCCACTGCACCACAAGCGTCCTTGTAGCATAACTCGGTCGCAACCTTTCTTAAACCTTACTTTAGTGCGACCTGGATTCTAAAATAAAAACAAGCTTTGCGTGCGTCAACCCTCGAACCTAGGCACTACACCACACTCCCAGCGCCTCTGCCACTGGGCCGGACTTCCCTTTGTGTTACCTTTTAACCCCAACTATACATAAGGCTTTCCTGCATTGTTCCCTGATAGAAAGAAAAATAAAACACTTTGGCACATGTTGGGAGTCGAACCCCAGCTCTCCTTCCCACTACCTAGCATGTTAACCACTGGGCCAGGTACGCTTCTTCATGCCCAGTCTTGCCCGATTTATTTTATAAGCCTTATGCCCAGATTCCCTCTATGAGGCAAAAATTAAAACAATTTTTTTTCTAGAGTTTAAACCCTAAAACAACAATACTTTTATAAATATATATGTATTTTTTTCTTTCCTATCTAATAATAATTATAATAATAATAATTTTATCTCATAATACTAATTAAAATTTCATAAAAATTTAAAATATCCGTAATAATAAATACAGTAAAAAAATTTTCTAGTAGTAATTTAATTCAAATTTTTTTTCCTTAAACGGTAATATTTAAAACTTCTTAATTATTCAGGTTTTCTTCTATCTGAATCCCAAAATCAAAACCCAACTCTTCTAGGCCCCAAAAATTGGGGCATTACAAAACCACTATTCTGACTAAGCCCTATTTTGGGATGTTACATTTCTCCCCCTTAGGAACTTTCTTCCTCGAAAATCTTACCAGTAAACAGGTTTGGATATTGACTTCTCATAGTCTCCTCTGGTTCCCAAGTGGCTTCTTCAACCCCATGTCTATGCCACAACACCTTCACAAGGGCAATACTTTTGTTCCTTAGTTGCTTAAATTCCTTGGCCAAAATCTTAACCGGTTCCTCACCGTAAGTCATGTTCGGTTGACTTTCAACTTCTGTCGGGGTAATCACATGCGAGGGGTCCGATCTATATCGACGTAACATTGATACATGAAACAAGTCATGGATCTTTTCCAACTCTGATGGCAGAGTTACGCGATAGACAACCGGTCCTATTCTCTTGGTAATCTCATAGGGCCCAATAAAACGAGGACTTAATTTGCCTTTTTTACTGAATCTTAAAACATTTTTCTAGGGTGATACCTTCAAGAATACCCTATCGCCCACTTGATACTAAATTTCTTTTCTTTTTAAATTCGCATACGATTTCTGTCTGTCCGACGCCGCTTTCAAACAATCTTGAATCACCTTAACTTTATCCTCGGTTTCTTTGAGCAAATCAACTCCGAAAATTTTACTTTCCTTAAGATCTGTCCAATACAAGGGAGTTTGATATTTTCTGTAACACCCCAAACCCGGCCCAGACGTTATGGTCGAATCTGACGTGCCACATTGGAGTTGAAAACCCACGTTCCGTTTTAGTGTTTTAAAACCATATATTTTGTTGAGTTAACAAAGTGTATAAAAGCTGGGCACCAGGAAGGTATCCGAGACAGAGGAGGTGAGCCATTAAGGCTGCTTAAGTACCAAGCTCTTTGATTGGATCCAATCCTAGACATGCCCACAACCATAGCCACACTTTGTTATATCGAGTTTAAATTTGTTTAAGTGAACGACTTTGATAAATCGATTAATCGGGGTGTTGAACTCTTTTGAAAACAAGTATCGTTTTGAAAACACGTCCTAAGTCTAGCCCATTTGAATACTTATCAACCAGGTTTGAAGTTATTAAAATTAAAATAATCTCGAAAAGAAATAAAAGGAAAGTTAAAATGGCCTTATTACAACCCAAAAATAAATAATAATTAAAGGGAATCTAATGAAAACCAATGCTTATTTAAAAGTCCAAAGACAATCACCGTGGCTACTCTAAATCCCCTCCGGCCCAAGTCCCCACACCAAGGCTCACCTGCAAGGTTAAGGAAAGGGGGTGAGTTTGGAAACTCAGTGTGCAACAAGCCCCTTTCAGAGCCCAAAACAATAACAGCCTATTGGGTCTAAGCCCAAAACCAATCTCAAACATGTACTGGGCCATAGCCCTTTTCATATTTCATAATTCATAACACTGGGCCGAAGCTTTTACTGTAAACGATACGGCCCAAAGGCCCATTTTTATGTCACATGTAATGTCAATGAAAGAATGCAACCCATTTGGGGAGGCTACTCAACCCACCATCCGCTACTCTCCACCCGTACCAACCAACACACCATGTAGGGATTAACTCGACCCACCCCGCCATAACTCTCCACTGGCAGCATAGCTGCTTTATCATATAACTGGAGGCCTAGCCTCTTTTAATAACTGGGGCAAAGCCCTTTTTTAATAACTGGGGCATAAGCCCTTTAATAACTGGGGCATAAGCCCTTTTAATAACTGGGGCATAAGCCCTTTTAATAACTGGGGCATAAGCCCTTTTGCACTTCCTCCATCCATATAAAAACCCAACCCAATGCATTTATGAACATCTCGTGTGCATATCATACATATCATGTGCATATCATACATGTCATGTGCATATCATACATATCATGTTTATCAAAATCCCATGCATTAAGTTCATATATAAACCCTAGGGGTATAATGGTCATTTTTACCTAGGGGCCAAACGGTCATTTTCATATTATAAGGGTAATCTTGTAATTTTACCAAAAATTAGGGTTTCCATGTTCATTAATGGTTACAAACAATTCATGGGTGCAAACAGTGATTCTGGCCCATTTTTAGCGAAAACGAGTTATTGGGCCAAAAATCCCTAATGGGCCCTACTTAGCCGATTCTGTCATCTAGGCCCATTTAGCCTATATCTATAATAGCATTAACAGTTTTAACATGCAATTTAACAGATTTCCATTTCCTACCAAATTTACCCAAATGGGCCCGAAAGCCTATTGGGCCCTAATTCAGCCCCTCGAGGCCCAACTTACCGTGAACACCAAAAACACGTCCTTACCATTTCCATTATTCCCGATCATCATCTCATCGATTCTAACTAACTAGTGAGCGTTCGCTTGCTCACAAGTCCTCGAAATGCCAGAATTTCGGCATTTCGGCTTTTCGGTATTTATCGCTTTAAGCTATGAAAAGGGTTCGTTACACACCTGTTTGGCGATATTCCTCGACGAGATCTCCTACACGATTTCTCCTATAATCCATCGTTAAGAATCAGCTTCCCATAATTGAACCAAACCTCAAATCATCTAATACTAATACTTACACATTCGGCCACCATCCATAATGGCCTTAGGAATCTTACCTTTGTCGCGATTGATGACTAGGTCTAGCCACTCCGGTGATCCAAGCTACTCCAACTCGACACTACACCTTGCTGCTCCTTCAATAAATAAACCAAAAAAATATTAAAAGAAGACCCCAAAAGGCCTACACCCATATTCGGCCACCTCCCTAAACTAGAGGGGTTTCGGCTTTTGGCCATAGTTACACTAGGAATTGTTTAGAGTTTGAACACTTACCACAGTCTTCCTCCACTTGAATCCGGATGCCTAAAAGGTAAAGGAATTGAACGCCAACTATTGAAAAGGAAAGAAAAGGTTGCTGGTCACAAAGAATCTGTACCCACCTATCTTCACTGATTTCGGCTTTTTGCGGTATTTCGGCAGAAGTAGAGATTAAAGAAAGAAATAATAAATGAGTAGAGGAAAGTAATAGGCTGGATTTTGAAAAAGAAAAGGGAGGAAAGATGAGAGGAAGGATGGTAGATTCGGCTAGGGAAGAAAAAGAAGAGAAAAACTAAAATAAAGGAGAAAACGGCACAGCTAAGACCCTAATGCCGAAATTACTAACCTAATACCCTTCTACCGATTTCCCCTCTCTAACCCCTTCCAAACGGCTAAGCTCTATCCTTCTCTCAAATCCCTAAAATCTCTCCCCTTATCCCTCCTTAATCCATGCGTTTGACTTGATCCAACTCTCCTCTTACAGAATCCACTTAGGTTCCAACACTTACCCTTCCTGCACATAAAAATAAATACTCTTATTTGCCAACACACGGAATCGATCCCAGGTCTTCCCTTATGCTCCACACGCCACCTTTTTAGGAGCTTAGTGGCGTCACCCTTGCCACTCTACCAAAGCTCTTTTTGTGATACACTTTACCCACAACTTAATATAGAACCCCTAACTCCTAAGTCCAAAATTTAAAAATTCAACCGGGTTTTGGCTAACTCATAAGCCTTCTATAAGCCCATTTACACACCCCAAATTATGAATTCCATAATCACATACCAAATTTTAGAAAATTACTTAAAATATCAGGAATCGCGAAAAACCCGAAAATCAGGATGTTACATTTTCAGTTGTATAACACCTCATAAGGTGCCATTTTAAACTAGACTGATAACTATTGTCGTAAGCAAATTCAACCAAAGGTAGATAATTTTCCCAACTACCTTGAAACTTAAGAACACAACATCTAAGCATATCTTCAAGTGTCTGAATTATTGTCTCGGATTGTCCATCAGTTTATGGATGGAAAACAGTACTAAAATTCAGTTTTGTTCCCAAAGCCACTTGTGTATCACCCCAAATTTGGGCCTAGAAGTATTGGGCCTTGAGTGTGGGTCCATAAGAAGGTTGTATATAGGTATTTAATTGTGCAATGAAATGACACAATTAAATGTATGCTTTGGTGGTTAATAGCCCTAAGAAGTGTTAGAGAAATATTGGGTTCAAACTTGGGCTTTAGCAAAAATTTTGGTCTTAAGAGAAAAAAAAACTTGGATGCTTGGATGAAGGCTTTTAAATTATTGTGTTAAATAAATGACACAAGGAAGCTTGTAGTCTAGTGGTTGTGGCGTCATTAAGGTTGTATGGGAGCCTGGGTTCAAGCCTTGGCTTTTGCAAATTATTTTGGTTTTTTAGGGAACCTGGACTTCGGCCTTTAAACCTTATAATTAATTGGGCATAAAATATGACACAAAAAGGCCTGTGGCTTAGTGGCAAGTAGCGTGTGGAGCATCTGAGGGGAGGCATGGGTTCGAATCCCATGCCAAGCAAGGAGCATTTATTTTGCTAATAGGGGGCGGCAAGAGTTGGTGTTGAATTTAAACTCTGATGTTGGAGGGATCCCACATCGGGAAGCTAACATAAGAGTGGATGCGAAGCTGGCTTTAAATAGAGAGAACCATGAGGAGAGTAAAGGTACCTTTTCTTGGCTGAACCCTTTCGCTGTATGGCGTGCTCGTTTGGGTTGGGCGTCGGCTAAGAGTGCTCGGAGCGTGGATTAACTCCAGTCTCTTATCAGGTGTGTATTTCTCACTACTCTAGCTGTAGGATGGCTACTTCGGGCCGCGATTGGCCGAAAGGGGCCATGTGGGCCCAATGGGCCTACGAGCCCAATTGGATAAGTTGTTTGATTGTGTAGTAAATATTGGGCTAGGCTAGGTGAATCTCATATCTGTGGCTAGATTTGGGCTAAAAAGGGCCACACGAGCGTGTGGGCCCATTTGGGCCGAGAATAGGCTTTAGGCCCATTCGTATTGTTATCCCTGTTTAGAATACTTTAGTTTACCAAATTACTGAAATACCCTCGATTTGTAAAATTACCATTTTACCCTCGATTTACAGAATTACCGTTTTACCCTTTATTTACAGAATTACCGTTTTACCCTCAATTTATAGAATTACCATTTTACCCTCGATTTATAGAATTACCGTTTTACTCTCGATTTATAGAATTACCATTTAGCCTCGATTTACAGAATTACCATTTTACCCTTGATTTATAGAATTACTGTTTTACCCTTGGTTTACAAAATTACCAAAATACCCTCGATCAGTAAAATTACCAAAATACCCTAGTCTGTAAAATTGCTGAAATACCCCTGGTTTGTAAAATTACCAAAATACCCCTAGTTTGTAAAGTTACCAAAATACCACTGGTTTGTGAAATTATCGAAATACCTCAATTTGTAAAATTACCAAAATACCCCTAATTTACAAATTTACAAAAATACCCTTGACTTTCTAAAAATTATAGAAATACCATTGATTTACAAAATTACTGAAATACCCTTGGTTTGTAGATTTACCAAAACACCCTTGTATGATGAAATGACTAAAATACCCCTAATAGGTAAAAAGACCGTAAAGCCCCTGTAGGGTAAAGTGACCATAATACCCTTGTATGGTAAAATGACGAATATGCCCTTATGTTCCGTATGACTGAGTGCTTAAGATTTACATATATTGATATTGGATTAGTTAAGTTTGAGTGACAGGTGGTGGTTATCGTAGGTGATTGATTATCGAAATGTTTCAGCTTCAACCCATAATAGGTGTGTACGAACCCTCGTAATAACTTAGATTAATATTTGCTAATAAGCCGAAATGCTAAAATATCGGTATTTCGGGAACTTGTAATGTTGCGTTTGGGTATAGATGCGATAAATACGATATGATCGGTGTTTGGATCGATGGAACAGGCAAGAACTCATTTTTGTGCATGATGGTAAGTTGGGCCTCAATGGGTTGGAATCGGGCCCAATGGGCTTCAGGCCCATTTGGGTAAAACTAATAGAAAATGGAATCTGGAAAAGTTGCATGTTAACGCGGTTAGTACTGCTGTAAAATTTGGATTATGTGGGCTTAATGGGCTAAATCAGCATTCGTAGGGCCCATTATAGGTCTTGGGCCCAAAAGCCCGAGTTTGATAAAGTGGGTTAAAGATCATTGTTTAAACACTCGGAAATATTGATAATTTTTGATGAACATGGAAAACCCTGATATTTGGTAAAATTACAAAATTACCCTTATAATGTAAAAATGACTGTTTTGCCCCTAGGTAAAAATGACCATTATACCCCTAGGGTTTAATTATAAATTTGATACGTGGGATATGATATACATGATTGATATGATATGCACATGATATGTATGATATGCACATGATATGTATGAAATGCACATGATGAATTCATAAATGCATTGGGTTGGGTTTTTATATGGATGGAGGAAGTGCAAAAGGGCTTATGCCCCAGTTTATTGAAAAGGGCTTTGCCCCAGTTTACCGAAAAGGGCTTTGCCCCAGTTATTAAAGAGGCTAGGCTTCCAGATATATGATAAAGCAATTATGTTGCTAGTGGTGTGTTGGTTGGGTGGGTTGAGTTATTCCCCACATGGTGTGTTGGTTGGTACGGGTGGAGAGTAGTGGATGGTGGGTTGAGTAGTCTCCCCAAATGGGCTTGCATACATTCATTGGTATTTCATGTGTTATTGAAATGGGCTTGCTTACATTCATTGATATTTCATGTGTTATTGAGATGGGCCTATGGGCCATACCGTTTACAATAAAGGCTTCGGCCCAGTGATATGATTTATGAAAAGGTTTCGGCCCAGTGATTTGATTTATGAAAAGGCTTCGGCCCAGTATATGTTGAGACTGAATAGGGCTTTGGCCCAGATTGTACTGATACTGTGTTTTACTGTTTGTTTGTTATTGGGATTACACACTGAGTTTTCGTAAACTCACCCCGTTTCTAACTATGTAGGTAATCCCTAAGCTTAGATGGTTTGGAGCTGCGAGGACTCGGAGATGGCCACACTACTGTTTCTGTTTCTTTTAATTGCAATAAGTAGCCGATTTATTTTTTTATAAGTTTTATGTTATTAATATTATTGTTTGGTTTTGGGTTGTAATAAGGCCATTTTAATTATTTTTCTGGGATTATTTTATTTTTAATAACTTTAATCTGTTTGTTAATAAATGGGCTAGACTTAGGACGTGTTTTCAAAATGATAATTGTTTTCAAAATAACACCACGCCACGATTATCCTATTTATCAAAGATTTCAACTTAAATAAATTACAACACGATTTAACCAAGTGTGGCAATGGTTGTGGGATGTCTAGGATTGGATCCATTAGAAGAGCTTGGTACTTAAGCAGCCTTCATGGCTCACCTCCTTTGTTACGAATTCCTACCTGGTGTCCAGCTCCCATTCACTTAGTTAGCTTAACAAAAGTCGGGTTTTAAAGCACTAAAACGAAACATGGATTTTTAACTTCAATGTGGCACATCAGATTCGGCCATAACGTTTGGGCCAGGTTTGGGGTGTTACATTTAGTGGTATTAGAGCCAGGTTATAAAACTCGGCTGTGGTATGGGTAGCAGAAAATTATTGTTATTATTTTTTCTTTTTACGAAATTGGGGTTTTTTTTTAAATTTTGTTTTGAAATTTATCAACAAAACTTGACTTGTTTCTGAAAAGATGTTATTGGAAGTGTGGCACACCGAGTCTCCGGCACCAAATCTGTAAGTTCTCTAACTCTGTTTACTATTATAGATTGAAATGCTATATTGAGAAACTACTATAGATGGTAGCACAATACTGGAACTCTCTAGTTAGAGTAAACTGTAACGCTTGAATTTAGATTTAGTATTTATTTGGTGTGCGTTCTGGAAATGTAGAAATTGTTTGCATGTGAAATCTATCCACTCCGATGGATAAATGTTTTGGGTGTATGTTAGTATTATTAGTATCAGAGTGCGCAGCGGAAGTGTGGTGGTGTAGTCTGAGAGTGGAATATTTCGAGGACGAAATTTCTTTAAGGGGGTAAAATTGTAACACCCCGAATTTGGGCCTAGAAGTATTGTAACACCCTAAACCCGGCCCAGACGTTATGGCCGCATCTGACGTGCCACATTGGAGTTGAAATCCCATATTCTGTTTTAGCATTTTAAAAACCATATATTTTGTTGAGTTAAAAAAGTGAATGGGAGCTGGGCACCAAGTAGGTATCCGAGACAGAGGAGGTGAGCCATTGTAATAGCCCAAAATTTGGTCTAGTTGGAACAGAGGTTTCGAGACCATAAAATCCGAGATATAAATAATTATTTTATGATTATTTTGAGGTCTATGATATGATTGCATGATTATGTGAAAATTTCGTGAAGAAATTCTATGCATAAAGTGCTTAATTTGAAGTTAGGGACTAAATTGAATAAGTTGCAAAACTTGCATTCTAGAAGTTTCTAGTATGAAATTGCTTTAAAATATTAATTAGGAGGTCTTAAATAGAAATTTGACCAATTTTTAAGTTATGGACAAAATTGGACATGGATGGAATTTTTGGAAAGTTTAGTAGTAAGGGCATTTTGGTCATTTAGGGGTAAAATGAATTAAAATACAAAATTAAAAGCCTACTTTGCCCATATTCTTCACCATGGACGTGTATACCAAGGGAGACTCCATGGCTAGGGTTTTCAAGCTTTCCAAGCTCAATAGTAAGTCCGTTCTAACCCCGTTTTTCAAGTTCTTTACGTTTTTGGAGTCCTAGTAACTTGATTTAGCTTATGCTAGCAATAATTCAACCTAGGGTTCATATTTGAAAAAATACCCATAGGTGAAATTTGTTTACTCTGGTGTTTTATGATACAATATGAGGTTTTAAATTATGTTATACAACTTGTGCTACTCGATTTTAAGTGAAAACGAGCGAAAGGGCTTAATCGGTAAAAATACCTAATAGTCATAAGTATATGTTAGAGTGAGAATTTGATGTTGCCATAGAAGGTAAAAATGATCAGCATGTCATAAAACATAAGAATAAGGGATGAAGTTTAATTCCCGAGCCTAGGGGCAAAAGTGTAAATATGCAAAAGTTTAGGGGCAAAATTGTAATTTTTCTAAAGTTTGAGTTAAGGACTGTTTTGAATATTACATTAATTAAATAAGTAAAATATGATGTTTTAGATCCCGGAAAATGAGATTTGAACCTAGAATGAGAGAAAAATCGAAAATTGGGAAAGTTGGTAAAATGGCCGTTTTAGTATCGAGGTAAGTTCGTATGTATAATAAGCATTAATTTATGCATTTTCAATGTAAAATTAATATATTTACTATGATTTCCGAGGTGTTGAAAGTATGTAAGTTGGTATGATAATAATACAACAATAATGTTGTAATTTATATTTGAAAGTTAAATTTAGTGAATTAATTGAATTATGTTAAATTAAATGTTTATGGTGCCTAGTTTATGAATTGATTTAAAAATATGTCTGTGGTACATGAAGTGCATTGAATTATCATACATAAATGTGATTTCTATGATTACGGATATTATGAGAAATTGTAAGTTCATATGATTTTAATAAGGCAATGTGTAATTTAATGTTATTGCCTTGATATTAAATGAGATGTAAGTTTATATGTAAGTAATACATCACTATTAATTGTATTATGATATTTTATAATAATATTGGAAATATGTTTGTGGATAATTACTTGATTGGTGAAATTGTTGGAAAAGAGAGAGAAATCCCGGTTGAACCTTTGGAAAGATTGGATGAAACAGATGGTATGTAGCTAGGTCACTTGTATGGTGCTGAGTGCACATCATGTGTACAAGAGAGCTACGAGACATTATGATGTAGCTAGGTCGCATGGGTTATACTATGTGTACACCATGTAGACAAGAGAGCTATGGGATATATGTAGCTAGGTCGCATGCGTGGTTCCAGGTGAAGGACACCATGTAGACAAGAGAGCTACGAGATAAACTGGCTAGGTCACATGGGTGGTACTAAGTGTTCACCATGTGTACAAGAGAGCCGAACTATATGATGGGTGGAGCTATGTGCTGAAATCACCAAGTATCGAGGATTGATCCGAAGTGTTCAACGGGAGACTCTCTATGTATTGCTTTGTGAGTTTTGTGATGAATAAGTGCAGGAACTTGGTTATGTGAATGATGTGTTCATTAATTGACCAGGATGTGGTAAGGTTATAAACAAGTAAGTTATACATGAGAATGATTTTATGGTGACCTTGTGATCATAGGCCTATACTTGTGATGTATGAAATGCGGTGAAAATGATTTGTGATATGTATGTTAAAATGAGGTTAATGCAAAGAAAGTGTGAAAGAGTGAATTAGCAATAAAACTGTTTTGGACAGTAGTAGTGATGTGATTTTGAAAAATCACCAAAAATATTATTAATTGAATAGGAGACTGAATGAGATATCAAATTAGATCTTAATGAGTCTATTTTCATATAAGAGAAACAAAGCAAGCAAAGGAGTTCTATATTTTGAGATATTTATGTTTTTGTGAGACTGGTTCAGAATGATTACGTGATCCCCTGTTCTGACTTTGGAAAATCAAAAAAAATTGAAGAAAAATAATTACAGGCTAAAACTTATATTTTTAAAATCCCTAATGAGTCTATTTTCAAGATAAATCAACAAGAACATTATCCGAGTTCTGTATTATGAAATAATTAATTTTTAGTGAAGAGAGGTCAGAACTGTCAGAAAGTGAAACAAGGGAAATTTTAATGAATAAACTGTAATAATTGGCTAAACCAAAAATTATGAAAATTTTATGGTGGAAAGATATATGAGTCTAGCTTCAGCAGAAATTTACGGATCTTAATTTGGAGCTCTGTAGCTCGAATTATAAATAATTAAGTGACTGTGACTCGTGTGGACAATTTGATGTGAGAATTTATTAGTAAATTGTGAAATCGTACTTACAAGAATGCTATATACATTAAGGATGTGGAATGGAGAGGAGGAGGAAAAATAAATATATGTGGAATACATGGAAACTATGGTATATGAAATATTGATATAATGAAATAAATGATATGTGTTTATAAGAAAACAGAAAGAGAATGTTATGTATCATGACATGTATATATATATGACTAGTCTCAATGTAATGCTTGTTGGGTATGGAATTGAATTGAAATGTTTCAGGAAAACATGTTATTCTGCGCATTTGAATTGTGGTATTTTATAAAGATATGATCTAGCTTTAAATATGAATGCTTGATGATTAAGCTGAAGATATTTGATAAGATGATAATCTTGGTATAAATGTATAAGTGGTACTATAATAAACAAGATAAAATGAGTATGAGAGACACATGTATGATGACATAAAAATGCTATGTTTGTGGTTTAATTGAGGATGTTTAATCATTAAATGAATACCATGTTATATGCTTTTGATTTTGTATAAGTGTGTAAGAGATCAAGGTTGACCAAAGCTTGGAAAGTAGCCTAGGTATATTCCACACAGGCAGAGACACGACCATGTGTCTCAGCCGTGTATGGAACACGACTTTAGGACACGGGCGTGTGGAGCCTTAAAGCATGAAATTTCCAAGATTTTCATAAGTTCTCGGTTTAGTCCCAAACCCTTTCTAAAGTATGTTTTCGGCTCCGTAAACTCAAATAAGGGACTATGTGTAAGTGAATGAATGCTTTGAAATATGAATGAAATTTTATGGCCCGTATTTTAGTTTAATGTTTGTATGTTTGTCTGGTAACGCCTCGTACCTTATCCCAGCGTCGGGTACGGGTAAGGGGTGTTACAACCATGAAGGCTGCTTAAGTACCAAGCTCTTCGATTGGATCCAATACTAGACATGCCCACGACCATTGCCACACTTTGTTATATCGAGTTTAAATTTGTTTAAGTGGACGTATTTGATAAATCGAATAATCGTGGTGTTGTGATATTTTGAAATCAAGTATCGTTTGGAAAACACGTCCTAAGTCTAGCCCATTTGTATAATTATCAATCAGTTTTAAAGTTATTAAAAATAAAATAATCCTGAAAAGAAATAAAAGAAAAGTTAAAATGGCCTTATTACAACCCAAGAATAAACAATAATTAAAGGAAATTTAAAGAAAACCAATGCTTATTTAAAAGCCCAAAGGCAATCACTGCAGCCACTCTGAATCCCCTCCAACATCAGAGTTTAAATTCAACACCAACTCTTGCCGCCCCCTGTTAGCAAAATAAATGCTCCTTGCTTGCCATGGGATTCGAACCCATGCCTCCCCTCAGATGCTCCACACGCTTCTTGCCACTAAGCCACAAGGCTTTTTGTGTCATATTTTATCCCCAATTAATTATAAGGTCTAAAGGCCAAAGTCCAGGTTCCCTTAAAAAACCAAAATAAATTGCAAGAGCCAAAACTTAAACCCAAGCTCCCATACAACCTTAATGACGCCACAACCACTGAACTACATGCTTCCTTGTGTCCTTTATTTACCACAATAATTTAAAAGGCCCTCATCCAAGCATCCAAGTTTTTTTTCACTTAATACCAAAATTTTTGCTAAAGCCCAAGTTTGAACCCAAGATTTCTCCAACACTTCTCAAAGCCATTAACCACTAAAGCAAACATTTAATTGTGTTATTTCATTGTACAATTAAATACCTATATACAGCCCCCTTACGGACCCGCACTCAAGGCCCAATACTTCTAGGCCCAAATTCGAGGTGTTACAAGTATTGGGCTTTGAGTGTGGGTCAGTAAGGAGGTTGTATATAGGTATTTAATTGTGCAATGAAATGACACAATTAAATGTCAGCTTTGGTGGTTAATGGCCTAGAGAAGTGTTAGAGAAATCTTAGGTTCAAACTTGGGCTTTAGCAAAAATTTTGGTATTAAGAGAAAAAAAAACCTGGATGCTTGGATGAGGGCTTTTTAATTATTATGTTAAATAAATGACACAAGGAAGCTTGTAGTCTAGTGGTTGTGGCGTCATTAAGGTTGTATGGGAGCCTGAGTTCAAGCCTTGGCTCTTGCAATTTATTTTGGTTTTTTAGGGAACCTAGACTTTGGCATTTAGACCTTATAATTAATTGGGGATAAAATATGACAAAAAAAGCCTTGTGGCTTAGTGGCAAGTAGCATGTGGAGCATCTGAGGGGAGGCATGGGTTCAAATCCCATGGCAAGCAAGAAGCATTTATTTTGCTAACAGGGAGCGGCAAGAGTTGGTATTGAATTTAAACTCTGATGTTGGAGGGATCCCACATAGGGAAGCTAACCTAAGAGTGGATGCGATGCTGGCTTTAAATAGAGAGAACTATGAGGAGAGTAAAGGTACCTTTTCTTGGCTGATCCCTTTCGCTGTATGGCGTGCTCGTTTGGGTTGGGCGTCAGCTAAGAGTGCTCGGAGCGTGGATTAACTCCAGTCTCCTATCAGGTGTGTATTTCTCACTACTCTAGCTGTAGGATGGCTAGTTCGGGCCGCGATGGGCCGAAAGGGGCCATGTGGGCCCAATGGGCCTACGGGCCCAATTGGATAAGTTGTTTGACTGTGTAGTAAATATTGGGCTAGGCTAGGTAAATCTCATATCTGTGGCTAGATTTGGGCTAAAAAGGGCCACACGAGCGTGTGGGCCCATTTGGGTTGAGAATAGGCTTTAGGCCCATTCGTATTGTTATCCCTATTAAGAATACTTTAGTTTACCAAATTATTGAAATACCCTCGATTTGTAGAATTACCATTTTACCCTCGATTTACAGAATTACTATTTTACCCTCGATTTACAGAATTACCGTTTTACCCTCGATTTATAGAATTACCATTTTACCCTCGATTTATAGAATTACCGTTTTACCCTTGATTAATAGAATTACCATTTTACCCTCATTTTACGAATTACAATTTGTAAAATTACCAAAATACAAAATACCACTGGTTTGTGAAATTATCGAAATACCTTCAATTTGTAAAATTACCAAAATACCCCTAATTTACAAAATTTCAGAAATACCCTTGACTTTCTAAAAATTATAGAAATACCATTGGTTTACAAAATTACTGAAATACCCTTGGTTTGTAGATTTACCAAAACACCATTGTAGGATGAAATGACTAAAATAACCCTAATAAGTAAAAAGACCGTAAAGCCCTTGTAAGGTAAAGTGACCGTAATACCCTTGTATGGTAAAATGACGAATATGCCCTTATGTTCCTTATGACTGAGTGCTTAAGATTTACATATATTGATATTGGATTAGTTAAGTTTGAGTGACAGGTGGTGGTTATCGTAGGTGATTGATTATGGAAATGTTTCAGCTTCAACCCATAATAGGTGTGTACTAACCCTCGTAATAGCTTAGATTAATATTTACTGAGAAGCCGAAATGCTAAAATACCGGTATTTCGGGAACTTATAATGTTGCGTTTGGGTATAGATGTGATTACAGCGGTTAGTACTGCTGTAAAATTTGGATTATGTGGGCTTAATGGGCTAAATCGACATTCGTAGGGCCCATTTGAGGTCTTGGGCCCAAAAGCCCGAGTTTGATAAAGTGGGTTAAAGATCATTCTTTAAACACTCAGAAATATTGATAATTGTTGATGAACATGGAAAACCCTGATATTTGGTAAAATTACGAAATTACCCTTATAATGTGAAAATGATTGTTTTGCCCCTAGGTAAAAATGACCATTATACCCCTAGGATTTAATTATAAATTTGATGCGTGGGGTATGATATACATGATTGATATGATATGCACATGATATGTATGAAATGCACATGATGAATTCATAAATGCATTGGGTTGGGTTTTTATATGGATGGAGGAAGTGCAAAAGGGCTTCTGCCCCAGTTTATTGAAAAGGGCTTATGCCCCAATTTATTGAAAAGGGCTTTGCCCCAGTTTATCGAAAAGGGCTTTGCCCCAGTTATTAAAGAGGCTAGGCCTCCAGATATATGATAAAGCAGCTATGTTGCCAGTGGTGTGTTGGTTGGGTGGATTGAGTTATTCCCCACATGGTGTGTTGGTTGGTACGGGTGGAGAGTAGCGGATGGTGGGTTGAGTAGTCTCCCCAAATGGGCTTGCATACATTCATTGGTATTTCATGTGATATTGAAATGGGCTTGCATACATTCATTGATATTTCATGTGTTATTGAAATGGGCCTATGGGCCATACCGTTTACAATAAAGGCTTCGGCCCAGTGATATGATTTATGAAAAGGCTTCGGCCCAGTATATGTCGAGACTGAATAGGGCTTTGGCCCAGATTGTACTAATACTGTGTTTTACTGTTTGTTTGTTATTGGGATTACACACTGAGTTTTCGTAAACTCACCCCGTTTCTAACTGTGCAGGTAATCCCTAAGCTTAGATGGTTTGGAGCTACGAGGACTCGGAGATGGCCACACTACTGTTTCTGTTTCTTTTAATTGCAATAAGTAGCCGATTTATTTCTTTATAAGTTTTATCTTATTAATATTATTGTTTGGTTTTGGGTTGTAATAAGGCCATTTTAATTATTTTTCTGGGATTATTTTATTTTTAATAACTTTAATCTATTTGTTAATAAATGGGCTAGACTTAGGACGTGTTTTCAAAATGATAATTGTTTTCAAAATAACACCACGCCACGATTATCTGATTTATCAAAGATTTCAACTTAAATAAATTACAACTCGATTTAACCAAGCGTGGCAATGGTTGTGGGCATGTCTAGGATTGGATCCATTAGAAGAGCTTGGTACTTAAGCAGCCTTCATGGCTTACCTCCTCTGTTACGAATTCTTACCTGGTGCCCAGCTCCCATTCACTTTGTTAGCTTAACAAAAGTCAGTTTTTAAAGCACTAAAACGAAACATGGATTTTTAACTTCAATGTGGCACATCAGATTCGGCCATAACGTTTGGGCCGAGTTTGGGGTGTTACAACTTGTAACTTTTTCCAAAATCGTGACGTAAATCTCGAATCTCTATCCGAAATAATCGACAATGGCATACCATGAATTCTAACAATCTATGAAATGTACAAATTGGCTAACTTATCTAGAGAATAATCTGCGTGTACCAGTATAAAATGAGCCGATTTAGTCAATCTGTCAACTATCATCGAAATGGCATCTCTTTTTCTCGGAGTCACTGGCAATCTGGTCACGAAATCCATAGTGGTCCTATCCCATTTCCACTCAGGGAGCATAATAGGTTGAAGTAGACCAGAGGATACTTGATGTTCAGTTTTAACCTATTGAAAAATCAAACATCTTGTTACAAATTCTGAGATATCTCTTTTCATACCATTCCACCAATAAACTTTCTTCAAGTCATTGTACATCTTTGTACTTCCTGGATAAATTGACATACAAGTGTTATGTGCCTCTTGTAAAATAGTCTGGATAAACTCAGTATCCTTCGAAACACAGATTCTTCCCTGAAATCTTAATCTTCCCTCAGAGTCAATTTAAAAGTCGGGTTCACTGGTTGCTTCACATTGAACTTTCTTAGCTTGTAATTTTCACCAAATTTTTGAACTTTACAAATCTGACGGAGAAGAGTCGGCCTAGCTCTCAATTCAGCTAAAATGGAACCATCATCATATAAGGTCATCTGTGTATTCATTGCCCTTAAAGTGAATAGAGACTTTCTGCTCAAAGCGTCAGCCACCACGTTCGCCTTTCCCAGATGATAATCATTTTATAAGCTCATAATCTTTCAAAAAATCCAACCATCTCAGTTGCCTTAAATTCAAATATTTTTGAGTCATCAAATACTTGAGGCTCTTATGATCAGTATAGACATGGCATTTTTCCTAGAATAAATAATTATGCCAAATCTTCAAGGCAAAAACTAGGGCGGCCAATTCCAAATCATGAGTTGGATAATTCTTCTGATGAGGTTTTAGCTGTAATGCCCCGAACCCGATACCGTCGCCGGAGTCGAACGCGAGGTGTTAACAGACTTCAAACCACTTATTCGACATTTCCCAGACAAGCTGCCAATCTGCGTACTAGTCGCTTTAAAAATCATATCTTGAGTTTCACAACTCAAAAATCAGTTTTGTGATTTTTTCCTGAAACTAGACTCATATGCCTATCCCCATAATTTTTTCTAGAATTTTTGGTCGGGCAAATTAGTACATTTTATTAGTCAAAGTCTCCCATGTTACAGGGATCGACTACACTGACCCTTGCGCATTACGAATTGGATATCTCCCTGCACAGAGCTTCAATACTGATGTCGTTTGTTTCTATAGAAACTACACTCAGAGAGGAATCTGTACATATATGGCATGACTCCTAATTATCTCTGGTTAATTTATAATAAATCTCCAAAGTCGGAACAGGGAATCCAGAAACCGTTCTGGCCCTGTCTCACGAGAACCTCAATAACTCTTAACATACTGTCCATATGATCGTTTCGTTACTTTCCTATGAAAATAGATTCATTAAGGTTCGTTTACATAATTTATTAATTATTTAATTCCAATCCTACTATTTTTAGTGATTTTCCAAATCTACTTCACTACTGCTGCCAGCATCTGCCTTTAAGGTAGACTTTACCTACTTCATAGTTTCCATGATTCAACTAGCCCTTTCAGCATAAATAGCACAAATTATGATGGTGATTAACCATTCCATATCAAATGATTATAACATTATGCTCAAACATATATAAGCCATTTTCGCATGGCTATATACATTAACCAAAATATTCCTCCGCCACTAGTCTATTTTATACATGCCATAAGATAATCCAAAACATAGCAGTACCAACAGTGGATAGTGATAGTGTGACTAGTTGCTGACGATCCACGAGCCTGTAGCTTCGCAATGAGATCTATAAAACAGAGGAAACATAGTAAACGGAGTAAGCATTACAATGCTTAGTAAGTTTTAAGCAGTGGCAATAGATAACAATCAAATTATAACATAGTTGTTCGTATTTTTATTTCACTCTTCCTTCGGGCATACCATCCCTTTTCCGAATACGCACATCTCATCATATACAATAGGCAGATAAACTTTCACATAAAAGTGAGCTCATGTGACATAGATATATCGTATGATTTCACATCACCCCTCAAACTGATCCGATGTCACATAATCATAAGAATAGTCTCATAGATTGCTCTCGTATGCATCACATAACTACCTTATGATTTAGTGCAAATCAAGCTCACATATAAACTTGGAGTACATACCTGTTTAACCTTTCGCATTGAATATATTTATAAGCAATTCTTATTACGAAATCTTACCCGGACCTAATCTCCACACGAAGTTATCGGGTCTTACCCGGACAAAATCCCCACACGTAGTCATCGGGTCCTTAGAACTCGGATATAGTACGAACACGAAGCTTAGGGACATTAATCAGTGATAATATTCTCGCATAAAGCCTGCGGGGTTTTAACCCGGATATAGTACTGACACAAATGCCCTTCGGGACTTATCACATTTATGCACTTTCACATCAATCACATTGGCCACTCGGCCCTGTCACATATATACACTTTCACATTCATCACATCGGCCATTAAGCCTTATCACGCATATACACTTTCACATTCATCACATCGGCCATTAAGCCTTATCACGCATATACACTTTCACATTCATCACATTGGCCATTAAGCCTTATCACATATATATACACTTTAACATTCATCACATCGGCTATTAGGCCTTATCACACATATACACTTTCACATTCATCACATCGGCCATTAGGCCTTATCACATATATACACTTTCACATTCATCACATCGGCCATTAGGCCTTATCACATATATACACTTTCACATTCATCACATCGGCCATTAGGCCTTATCACATATATACACTTTCACATTCATCACATCGGCCATTAGGCCTTATCACATATATACACTTTCACATTCATCACATCGGCCATTAAGCCTTATCACATATATATACACTTTCACATATGGGTTTAATCAATAGCTTATAAGCAACTAAAACAAGTTTATCAAGGTGTACAACACAATCTCAAATTCAGCACAAGCTGTTTTTCCTGAGTAATAGTCACTAAATTATTTATAACTGGAGCTACAAAACTCCAAATCACTTTCCGTAAATTTTTCCTGAATATAGGCTCGTATGTCTTCCATCCATAAAATTTCCAGAATTTTAGGTTTGGCCAATCAATACCAGATTTTTCTTAAAGTTTTCCCCTGTTTCACTGCTTGACTAATCTGACCACTCTTCACTACGAATCAAATTTCTCATTATCAGAAATTCCTTTGCTTACACGGTTTCTTTTATAAGAAACTAGACTCATTAAGCTTTAATTTCATGTCTCATTCAGCCTCTAATTCAAATCCATGAATTTATGGTGATTTTCTAAATTCATGTTACTGCTGCTGTCCTGAGCAGGTTTATCACAATTTTACTCTTCTGACATATCCTTTCAGCACTTCATAATATCACATCCATTTGGCAACATATCATATCAATAACTTACCTATACTTCATAATAACCATTAGGCTATATGCATAAAGATTTACAATAGAGTTATGATTCTTTTAATATGTGCTTAACATATCATACTCAATCACATTATAGGCTTTAATACTTAAAACTTACCTCGAATACTTTGAATAGTTGTGGATAGACTACTCGATGACTTTTTCCTTTCCTTTATCAGATTTTGACCCTCTTGGCTCTTGAGCTTCTCAAGCTTCAAGTGACCGAATGCTACCCTCCTATCTTCCTCTCTACAATCGGCCAAGAAGAACAAGGTGCTAACCTCCCTCCTTCTTTTTTTTTTTCTTTTAGTACCCTTAGTATTTCTTTTATTATTTCTTTTCTTTTACTTAAAATAATGACCACTTCATGGAAATTTACCACATAGTCTAATATATGCTCCATCATGGCCGGCCACTATGCACAAAAAAGGAGTATTTGACATGCAAAGCCAATATTTTCACTACATGCTTAAATAGGTCCTTATAAATTAACCTATCGCATTTCAAAAGTGTCACACATAAGTCCTATTAACTAGGTTCACATGCAATCGACTAAATCGAAGTTTAAAACTTTCACACATTCATATTCACATATTCTAGACAATAATTATCACATCCAAATACTTCGGTGACTCGGCTTAGCGGTCCCGAAACCACTTTCCGGCTAGGGTCACTTTAGGGGTGTCACAACTCTCCCCCCCTTTAGGGATTTTCGTCCTCGAAAATTGGATAACGTCCTCTTATTGAATTATATTCATATAAACATTAGCTCATCGATAGCTATTGTAATTCATTATTGATTTTGCATTGATCTATAAAATCATTTTCTTATCTTAAAACAAATACATAAACATTTCTACAAGTATGCACAAATATCTCATTTTCTTGATTTCATAAGCAATAATCACTTAATTTAATTCATAAATGCATTTCAAACACACATTAAGCACATATTAACATGTATAATTCACATCATCAACCCACATATTTGTAACCCACATTTTCATTCATGTATAAGCTGTAACCCAACCGAAAGTACACATATACTCAATATTCGACTTAACTCATTTCCAAAAGAAAAGTCAACTTCCACGTACCTGAACATTTAGTTCATTTAGCACATTCAATCATAGTTAACGTTACCCGTATACAGTCGAATAGGCATAAAGCCTAATGTAATACACTAGCTTGAGATTTATTCTAGCGCATAACTCGTATATCCAAAATTATCATCATTCATCAAAAATTCTTTCAAACTTTCGAATGTCGAAACTTAATCAAAATAATTTCTTGAACAAGATTAACAAAATAGTGTCCATTCAGCAATAGCACATATAACTCTTACAATGCCATATCCTAGATATGGTCTTACATATTCTCACATATCGAGTCAATGCCATGTCCCAGACATGGTCTTACACACTATCTCAAATCAATGCCTTCGTCCCAAACGAGGTCTTACATGAATTCCACTTCACACACTTAGTGCTCACTGACCGATCTCGCACTCATAGTGCTCGGTTAAAGGAAATTTGCACACACACAGTGCCTCTAATTATTCACATACATAGTGCTCTTATGCATTCGTTAATACACATTGATATGACTTAACCAAGTCTATAAACATCATGTATGTGCACTTTTAAACATATCATCTCATTTAAATTTGAATTCGTATAGTAATGAATACTTAAACTTTGCTCAAATTACCGGCACGAAGCCTACTAGGCACGAAGGCCCGAATACATGTCACCAGCATGATTGCTCTTCGGGACCTAGCCCGGATATAACACCAGCACGAATGCTCTTCGGAACTTAGTCCGGATACCTCACTAGCACAAATGCTCTTCGGAATTTAGCCCGGATTTAGTAACTCGCACCAATGCCTTCGGGTCTTAGCCCGGATATATCAACTAGCACAATTGCCTTCGGGTCTTAGCCCGGATATCATTCAAATGCTCACGCACACATATATCAACAATCATGACACATCCATATTTCACTTTCGTTACTAAGGCTCAAACACAAAGCATTTATTAAACCTTTCCAATTTCAGCTCAATAGCCACACACAAAGAGCATGATTTCAATTGGCTTTATAACATAGTAGGGTCATTACTCGAAGACTTACCCCTTTCCACTGTCCGAAGTCGACTCGGTAAGGTCGCACCCTTAATATAAATAATTGATAGAGAATATATATATATAGTGGGTTCGCACACATAGTGCTTAATAATCAACCACGCACACTTAGTGTCATGTACTTTAAACTCGCACACTTAGTGCCATGCATTTCAAGCCCGCACACTTAGTGCCAATCTCACAACCGTGAACACTTATTGCCCGCACACTTAGTGCCAATCTCACAACCGTGAACACTTATTGCTCGCACACTTAGTGCCAATCTCACAACCGTGAACACTTATTGCTCGCACACTTAGTGCCAATCTCACAACCGTGAACACTTATTGCTCGCACACTTAGTGCTGAAAACCAACCACTCTATACGCTTCACTGCCTTTTTACATTCGACAATTTCGTCTCTACATACATATACACATATAGCAATACACCTTAGTATATCATTTACATTACTCGAATACAAACAAAACACGCTTATCGACCATTCAACTTCCAGTTCCATAGCCACATACAAAAATCACATTTATAGTCATAACACTCTTTCAAAATTGCATCACTTATACCCTTATAATTCAATCCAAATCGAAATTCAAATACGAGTACATGATACGTACCTGATCAACTTAATAATTTAGGCATATCTAAGTGAAGTTATATCGCAAATTCTCATAGTCAGAAGCTTGCTACAGCTCGATCGGAATCAAGATTCATTACAATACAGCAAACACATTTTAATAGCCAAAAATCATCACACTATCATTTTATCACTTTATGGCATGTATAAATAGACTCACGCGTGCTACGTTAGTCCTAGAATCGACTAAACCGTAGCTCTGATACCAATAAAATTGTAACGCCGCAAACCCGATACCGTCGCCGGAGTCGAACACGAGGTGTTAACAGACTTCAAACCACTTATTCGACATTTCCCAGACAAGCTGCCAATCTGCGTACTAGTCGCTTTAAAAATCATATCTTGAGTTTCACAACTCGAAAATCAGTTTCGTGATTTTTTCCTGAAACTAGACTCATATGCCTATCTCCATAATTTTTTCTAGAATTTTTGGTCGGGCAAATTAGTACATTTTATTAGTCAAAGTCTCCCATGTTACAGGGATCGACTACACTGACCCTTGCGTATTACGAATTGGATATCTCCCTGCACAGAGCTTCAATACTGATGTCGTTTGTTTCTATAGAAACTAGACTCAGAGAAGAATCTGTACATATATGGCATGACTCCTAATTATCTCTGGTTAATTTATAATAAATCTCCAAAGTCGGAACAGGGAATCCAGAAACCCTTCTGGCCCTGTCTCACGAGAACCTCAATAACTCTTAACATACTGTCCATATGATCGTTTCGTTACTTTCCTATGAAAATAGATTCATTAAGGTTCGTTTACATAATTTATTAATTATTTAATTCCAATCCTACTATTTTTAGTGATTTTCCAAATCTACTTCACTACTGCTGCCAGCATCTGCCTTTAAGGTAGACTTTACCTACTTCATAGTTTCCATGATTCAACTAGCCCTTTCAGCATAAATAGCACAAATTATGATGGTGATTAACCATTCCATACCAAATGATTATAACATTATGCTCAAACATATATAAGCCGTTTTCGCATGGCTATATACATTAACCAAAATATTCCTCCGCCACTAGTCTATTTTATACATGCCATAAGATAATCCAAAACATAGCAGTACCAACAGTGGATAGTGATAGTGTGACTAGTTGCTGACGATCCCCGAGCCTGTAGCTTCGCAATGAGATCTATAAAACAGAGGAAACAGAGTAAACGGAGTAAGCATTACAATGCTTAGTAAGTTTTAAGCAGTGGCAATAGATAACAATCAAATTATAACATAGTTGTTCGTATTTTTATTTCACTCTTCCTTCGGGCATACCATCCCTTTTTCGAATACGCACATCTCATCATATACAATAAGCAGATAAACTTTCACATAAAAGTGAGCTCATGTGACATAGATATATCGTATGATTTCACATCACCCCTCACACTGATCCGATGTCACATAATCATAAGAATAGTCTCATAGATTGCTCTCGTATGCATCACATAACTACCTTATGATTTAGTGCAAATCAAGCTCACATATAAACTTGGAGTACATACCTGTTTAACCTTTCGCATTGAATATATTTATAAGCAATTCTTATTACGAAATCTTACCTGGACCTAAGCTCCACACGAAGTTATCGGGTCTTACCCGGACAAAATCCCCACACGTAGTCATCGGGTCCTTAGAACTCGGATATAGTACGAGCACGAAGCTTAGGGACATTAATCAGTGATAATATTCTCGCATAAAGCCTACGGGGTTTTAACCCGGATATAGTACTGACACAAATGCCCTTCGGGACTTATCACATTTATGCACTTTCACATCCATCACATTGGCCACTCGGCCCTGTCACATATATACACTTTCACATTCATCACATCGGCCATTAAGCCTTATCACGCATATACACTTTCACATTCATCACATCGGCCATTAAGCCTTATCACACATATACACTTTCACATTCATCACATCAGCCATTAAGCCTTATCACATATATATACACTTTCACATTCATCACATCGGCTATTAGGCCTTATCACACATATACACTTTCACATTCATCACATCGGCCATTAGGCCTTATCACATATATACACTTTCACATTCATCACATCGGCCATTAGGCCTTATCACATATATACACTTTCACATTCATCACATCGGCCATTAAGCCTTATCACATATATATACACTTTCACATATGGGTTTAATCAATAGCTTATAAGCAACTAAAACAAGTTTATCAAGGTTTACAACACAATCTCAAATTCAGCACAAGCTATTTTTCCTGAGCAATAGTCACTAAATTATTTATAACTGGAGCTACAAAACTCTAAATCACTTTCCGTAAATTTTTCCTGAATATAGGCTCGTATGTCTTCCATCCATAAAATTTCCAGAATTTTAGGTTTGGCCAATCAATACCAGATTTTTCTTAAAGTTTTCCCCTGTTTCACTGCTTGACTAATCTGACCACTCTTCACTACGAATCAAATTTCTCATTATCAGAAATTCCTTTGCTTACACGGTTTCTTTTATAAGAAACTAGACTCATTAAGCTTTAATTTCATGTCTCATTCAGCCTCTAATTCAAATCCATGAATTTATGGTGATTTTCTAAATTCATGTTACTGCTGCTGTCCTGAGCAGGTTTATCACAATTTTACTCTTCTGACATATCGTTTCAGCACTTCATAATATCACATCCATTTGGCAACATATCATATCAATAACTTACCTATACTTCATAATAACCATTAGGCTATATGCATAAAGATTTACAATAGAGTTATGATTCTTTTAATATGTGCTTAACATATCATACTCAATCACATTATAGGCTTTAATACTTAAAACTTACCTCGAATACTTTGAATAGTTGTGTATAGACTACTCGATCACTTTTTCCTTTCCTTTATTAGATTTTGACCCTCTTGGCTCTTGAGCTTCTCAAGCTTCAAGTGACCGAATGCTACCCTCCTATCTTCCTCTCTACAATCGGCCAAGAAGAACAAGGTGATAACCTCCCTCCTTTTTTTTTTCTTTTAGTATCCTTAGTATTTCTTTTATTATTTCTTTTCTTTTACTTAAAATAATGACCACTTCATGGAAATTTACCACATAGTCTAATATATGCTCCATCATGGCTGGCCACTATGCACACAAAAGGAGTATTTGACATGCAAAGCCAATATTTTCACTACATGCTTAAATAGGTCCTTATAAATTAACCTATCGCATTTCAAAAGTGTCACACATAAGTCCTATTAACTAGGTTCACATGCAATCGACTAAATCGAAGTTTAAAACTTTCACACATTCATATTAACATATTCTAGACAATAATGATCACATCCAAATACTTCGGTGACTCGGCTTAGCGTCCCGAAACCACTTTCCGACTAGGGTCACTTTAGGGATGTCACATCAGCTGTCTCGAAGCATAAGCTACAACGTTTCCTTCTTGCATAAGAATACATCCTAGTCCCTTTTAGGACGCATCGCTGTAGATTACAAATTCTTTCCCTGGTTCCAGTTGTACTAGCACTGGCGCCTCAGTCAATAGCATTTTCAACATTTCAAAGCTTTGTTGGCACTTTTCTGTCCACTTAAACTTAACATCCTTTTGCAGCAGTCTCATCATAGGATTGGCTATCATATAAAATCCTTTTAAAAACCTTCAGTAATGACCAGATAGGCCCAAAAAGCTCCTAACTTTAGTTACATTCCTTGGAGGCTTCCATTCAACAATGGTAGAAATTTTACTAGGATCAACTCGAATACCATCACTAGAAACAATGTAGCCTAAGAATCCAACTTCCTAAAGCCAAAACTCACTTTTACTAAACTTGGCATATAATTGCTTATCCCTCAAAGTCTGCAAAAAGATCCTCAGATGTTCGGCATGCCCTGACTCATATCTAAAGTAAATTAAAATGTCATTTATGAACACTACAACAAACTTATCCAAGTATGGACGAAATATTCTATTCATCAAATCCATAAACACAGCTGGAGCATTCGTCAATCCAAAAGGCATAACAAGGAATTCATAGTGACTGTACCTTGTTTTAAAAGTAGTCTTAGGTACGTCTGTTTCCTTAACTCCAAGCTGGTAAAAATTGGACCTGAAGTCTATCTTGGAAAACCATGTTGCTGTTTTTAGCTGATCGAACAAGTCATCAATTCTTGGTAATGGATATTTGTTCTTAATCGTTACCTTATTAAGTTGTCGGTAATCAATACATAATGTCATGGAACCATCCTTCTTCTTTACGAATAACATGGGAGCACCCCAAGGCAAAAAATTAGGTCTCGTAAAGCCTTTATCAACCAATTCTTGTAGCTGTGACTTTAATTCCTTTAATTCCATCAGAGCCATGCCATATGGAGCGATAGAGATAGGTGCAGTCCCTGGCATTAACTCAATACCAAATTCAACTTCTCTAACTGGAGGTACACCTGGCAATTCTTCCGGGAACACATCCGCAAACTCACATACAATAGGCACTGATTCGAGTTTCAACTTAGATTCCTTAGTATTCAACACATAACCCAGATATACTTCATATCCTTTTCTCATACATTTCTGAGCGGTCGTTAAAGAAATTACGATTGGCAAACCACTAAGTTTATCTGATTTGACTTGAACGACTTCACCATTTTCATGTCTCAATTCCATAACTTTCTGCTTACAATCTACTATAGCACCATGAAGTATCGACTAATCCATACCCAAAATAACATCAAATTAATCAAATGGAAACAACATCAAGTCTGCTAGAAAACAAAAACCTCTAATCATCAAAGGACATTTGTTGTATACTTCATCGACTAAGACATGTTTTCCTAATGGGTTTGACACTCTAATCGCAAATTCTGTAGACTCCATGGGTAAATTCAAGTTAGATGTCAATTTTATGCATACATAAGAATGTGTAGAGCATGGATCTATCAAAGCAATAACAATGGTGTCATAAAGAGAAAATATACCATTGATTACATCAGGCGACGATGTTTCTTCACTTCCTCGTATGGCATAGGCTCTAGTCGGAACCCAGCCTCAGATCGCACTACCGTCTCTCGTGTCATATTTTTGCTGCCAGATCCAATACCGACACTTTTCAAGAGTCTCACTTTTAAAGGCAAACCACTCTGTCTTGCATTCTGAAATCCCTCGCCCATCTCGAGACAATCCTTGATAAAGTGGTCTTGAGAACTACATCTATAACACGTCCCATCATTCTTCCTGCATGAGCCCGAATGATGTCATCCATAATATTTTCACTTGGGTCGATAAGGTTTAGCGTCTCCTATGCTAGCTACAGATGTAGCTTGAGTCCGAAAGCCTGAACTTTGCTTCTTACGATTCCCATGGGAGCGTCCTTTTGATGCATAAGAACAAGAATAGACATCTTTAGATGTCTTAGACTGAGTTGGGGTCGATCTGCTCATCATTCTTTTTGGCATATCTCTAGCTACCAACTCGGCTTTCTTTTTCTCCTTTATCAATTCTTTAGCCTTACACACTCGTTCAACAAGCTCAACAAACTCCTTTAGTTCAAGGATGCCTACTAACACTCTGATATCCTCATTAAGTCTGTCCTCAAACCTCTTGCAGATCTTAGCCTCGGTGGGCACACACTCTCGGGCATACTTGCTATGTCAGATGAACTTTTGCTCATATTTGGTAACCGACATGCGACCCTGCTTAAGTTCAAGAAATTCCTTATGTTTTTGGTCGATAAACCTCTCGCTGATATACTTCTTACGGAATTCCTCTTGAAAGAAGTCCCAAGTAACTGCCACCTTAGGCACAACAAAAATCAAAGTCTTCCACCAATGGTAGGAATCATCCCTCAACAACGAAATAGCACACTTCAAATATTCTTCAGGCGTACAAGACAGTTCATCGAACACCCAAATAGAATTCTCAAGCCAAAACTCGGCTTTCTCAGGATCATTCTCAATGTTACCTCTAAACTCCTCTGCTCATTGTTTTTGAATCTTTTCCACAGGACTTTTAGAAAATCTCATAAAATCTATACCTCAGGGCGTCATGGGTACAGGCTGAGGGTTCTGAGCGGGTGGAGGAGGTTGCATCTGAGCGGCTGGGTTCGCACGAACGAACTCAGCATACTAATCATTCATGATTTGGCAGAAGGCCTCTCTAGCCTCCCCTATTGGCTCACAGTTACGAGTCTACTCTCTTCAAGCACCGTCCCTTAAACGAGGGTTGGTGCATTGCTTTCTACGTCATCTGCTACAGCTCAGTTGGAATCTATTACTATATGAAAAAAACAGTTTAATATCGTTAGGAGACGTCACACTGTCACAATTTACGCATGGCATGTATAGCTAGAAACAGACACATGCTACGTAGTCTAAAAACTGACTAAAACGTAGATCTAATACCAATAAATGTAACACCCCTTACCCATATTCGATGTCAGGATAAGGTACGAGGCATTACTAGACTTGAACAAAACTAAATATATAAAACTGGGCCATAAAATTTCGTCCGATCTAAAATAGATCAAATAAAGTCGGTTTGTCCATATTATGGTCTTGCGAGGCCCAAAACATACATTATTGGAAAGCCAAGACTAAACTAAGAACTTATGAAAGTTTTAAGAAAATTTCTAGGTTTAAGCCTCACACACCCATGTGGAGGCATTGCACACGCCCGTGTGCTTGGGGACACGCCCATGTCCTACACTCGTGTGGAATTGTTGGATTCATTTTCCAATTCGAATCTACAGGGTTTTTCACACGGCTAAGCACACGTCCGTAGCCTTGGCCCGTGTTCCTTACACGGCCTGGGACACGCCGGTGTGGTACTCTGTGTGATTTTAGAGAGCATTTTGTTTATGACGTCATCATACAAATGTGAGGCACACGGCCAAGCACACAGCCAAGTACACACCTGTGGCTAGAGGCCGTGTCCTCCAGACAGTTGAGACACACAGCCATTTCTCTGCCCGAGCATTTACTACCATGCATGTTAACCTAAAATTTAAGGTGCAAGGTACACACGACCGAACGGCCTGCCCATGGGGCTGACCGTGTGTCACACACGGCCTAGACACATGCCTGTGTGTCTACCTATGTGGACCATTTGGAGGCTATTCCTCAATCCATTGGTCACCCTTAAACAATCATACACTTCCATATGTTCAAAGTGATACCCTATGATAAATTTGGACACTTAAACATGCAACATTATAGCATCACTATGACCCCTTTTCATACTAGTCTCTTGTTATTCACACAACCTTATCTTTTAGTCATTCCACACCAATTTCATGGTTGACCATAGTCCGTATTATTAATCCATTATTTGAGTTAAATCATGCATCCACATACAAGTAGATATAACCATCTACCAAACAAACCCATCATTAACACATACACATCTTAGCATGCATGCAAAAGTAAACTTAGGGATACATACCAATCATTAATATAAACCAAATCACAAGGCCATATACAAAAGAATTAATGCCATGAGCCACTACACTTGGCTTCTTCAACATGACACATATACACAAAATAGACAAGTTTTCTATACATGCCATGACGAAAATAATTAAACCCTTTTTATGCCCAAAATCCTTGAAGATAGTGTGATCCGAGCTCCAACGTCTCCCTATCGTTTGAGCTAGCTTGACGTATCTAAAGAGGAGGGAAAAGAGAGGAGGGTAAGCTATAAAGCTTAGTAAGTACTCATACAAATAATCTACATTTTGCAACTATTGATAATCTAAGCATAATTGCTTATCCATTATGATACTTTTCATCATGTCATATGTATATACTTACCTTCCATATTCATATGCACAAGCTTATCCAAATACATAACTTTTCAGAATATCATCATATACTAAGTCTTCATGGGGTTTTAGTACATACCTGTGCCATCTTGCACACACATGGCCTACTAAAATTTTACTTTTGGAATTCATATTATGTTACCCGTTAAACACTTGGAATATAATTCGAACACACAAAAGAACTGCACAGAAGTGCCTAAACGTAGGCTTGTCTACTTGACAGAAAGTGCACCGAAGTGTCTCATATCAAAGAATCACTTGACGCTCTTAACGGGGCTACTCAAAGTGCTAAGAGAGTATCCAAACACAACTCAAGATACCCAGCACCCATACCCTACCATGTAACACATATTAAATGAGCTCATAACACACATGACTATCCTAGTGATATGTCACTTGTATCCTCAACTATTCCTAAGGTTAAGACAGGATTTTAGACTTCCAAACCTTTACTAAACGTACTTATATAATGGTTTCTTTCACATGGCCAACGTCTCATAATCATATAGCAAAACATCAAAACATGTTATATTATCAACATAGCCAAATAAGCATATTAAGCATACATAAATCAATAAATCATTTAATAACAATAATTAATGTATTTATTTGCATATTTACTTACCTCGGTACAAAATATTAGAAATCAAGCCTAAACCTAACAAACCTAAAAAGGGTCCTCGAGACCCTAAAACATGAAATTGAAATAGATCAGGAACAAACAAGAATCAATAAAAATTTTTTCGATCACTTAAAGAAATCAAAAGAATTTATTTCGTCTTTCAAAAATAAACTGTCCATCTGCATCATAGTCACTAAATAAATCATAACTTGCGTTACAAACTCGAAATTCATATCGGTAAATTTTATCTAAAACTAGACTCGTATATCTTCTTACTAATTTTTTTCTGAATTTTTGGTCTAGCCAATTAGTACAGTTTATTAGTTAAAGTTTCTCCTGTTTTAGTGTTCGAATTCTCTAACCTGTATTCACTACGAATTAATCTTCTCCTTATACAGAATTCAAATAACCATGTCTTTGATTTCTATTAAAAGTAGGCTCAATGAGGAATCTATACATATAAATTATAACTCCTAATTATTTTTGTATAATTTTTAGTGATTTTATAAAGCCAGAATAGAAGATTCAGAAATCACTCTTGTAACGACCCAATTTTTGGGTTTTCTATGTTTCTGTGATTTTTAAAATTTTGTGTGTGTTCTGGTTGGTTAAAATTTTAGTAGGTTAGTAGGCCTTTGGAAGGCCCAAACTTAAGTTAAATCTGTGGTAGTCTTCAGAATTTTAATTTTATGAATAGGTGATGCAATTGGCGTTTAGGCTTTTAAGAGTAAAGGGGTAAAAGATGACACAAAAAGGAGTGTGGTGTAGTGGCAAGGTGGCACCACTTAGGGGACAAGGAAGTGACGCCATAGAGGAAGCAAGGGGTCCAAGGTTCAAGTCTTGGCTCTTGCAATATATTTTGGTTTCTCTTTTCAATAAATCTGGAAGCAAGTAGGTGCGCTTTAAAGTTTAATGTGTTGGATTTATGACACAAATGAGTTGATGGCCTAATGGTGGTGGCGTGAGTTGGCATGTGAGAAGACTTTGGTTCGAATCTCTTGGCACGCAAAGGTTGATTATTTTGCTATGTTGGGACGGCAAGAGTTGGTGTTGTTTTTAAACTCTGGTGATGGAGGGATCCTACATCGGGAAGCTAACATAAGAGTAGATGGAGAGCTGGCTTTAAATAGAGCAAACCATGAAGAGAGTAGGCATACCCTTCTTGGCTAATCCCTTTCAATTTGTGACGTGCTCGTTTGGGTTGGGCGTCAGCTAAGAGTGTTTGGAGCGCAGATTAACTGCAGTCTCCTAACAGGTGTGTATTTCTCATTACTTTAGCAGTAGGACGGCTATTTCGGGCCGCGATGGGCTAAAATGGGCCACGTGCTCCCAATGGGTCCGTAGGCCCAAGTGGATAAGTTGTAGAATTACTAAAATACCCCTGTAGGGTAGGACTACCGATTTACCCCTGGAGGGTAAAATGACTATTTTGCCCCTCGTGCGTAAATGACTAACTTGTGGGATGATTGGGCTAGTTGACATGGATTTATGTTAGTTATCGTTAATTCGTAAGTCTAATGTGTTAGTGATCGATTTTCGGATTATCGTATGGGAGATATCGTCATCAATCGTCATCAACCAGGTGTGTAAACGACACCCTCCCTTAGACTGAATCGGTAAAAGCTGAAATACCGAAACGTTGGTATTTTGTGAACTCGCAAGCGTGCGACCACTCGTGAGATAGTTGTTAATGAATTTGGTGCATTTGGTTGATTAGAGTGTATAGTGTGCATTTTCGTGCACAACGGTATTTTTGGGCTTAATGGGCCAAAAACTGGCCAATGGGCCAACGGGCCCACTTTGGTAAAACGACGAGGTAAGTACTTCTGATTACTTGGTAAACATTAGAATGAGCATGAAACCTTAGCAATTGGTAATAATTACTGAAATACCCTTATGCATGCAAAATTACGATTTTACCCCTAGGGTTATTTTTTTCTAAAAAGCATGAAGTTCTTTTTCTGTATACGTATGCCATGACATATTATTTCTGTTGTATGGGACATGGGTTTTTATTGATGGAGGAAGCATTCTGGCAGCCTCGCTGCAATCTGGTGGCCTCTCCACATATATCTGTTCTGGTGATTCGTCACAATATCTGGCAGCCTAGCTACAATCTGGTGGCTTCGCCACATATATATATCTTTTCTGGTGGCCTAGCCACAATATCTGTATCTGATGACTTCGTCACAATATCTGGCAGCCTCGCTGCAATTTCTATGGTGTGTAGCAATTGGGTGGGTCGAGTAGTCTCCCCACGGTGTAAGGCTGGTACAGGGGTGTTATGGATGGCTCTGGGTTGGGATTTCTGCATTCATGATATATTTGTTCTGTATCTGCCATGGGCCTATGGGTTTCATTCTGATTTCTGTACTGGGCCAAGGCCCAGATAAGTCTAACTCTGAGGTTTGATCTGTTTTGGGCTATGGTTGGGTTATGTTACACACTGAGTTTACCGAACTCACCCTTTATTTTCATTTCTACAGGAAATCCCCAACCATAGTGGGCTTGGAGCTGTGAGGGATTCGGAGTGGCCACATCATCTGTAAAGTTGGTTTTTCTAAGTTAGTTTATTTTTATTATTTTTATATTCTGATTTAATTTTGGGTTTTAAGTTGTAATAAGGCCGCTATTTAAATTTCTTTTTTCCGCTATGGTTTTATTTTCTGATTATATTTATACTATGACGAAACTGCTAGTGTTAGGCTGCGCAGGTTTTCAAAATTAATGAACATTTTCAAGACTCAACAAGCACAACAAATGGATAGCTTAAAGATTGATAAACCGGCTTTTCATTCAACCGCTATTTTTACAAAGACCACCCCAATCACTTAAACCAGCAAATGCATACTAAGTCGTAAGTCTATGTGACACGTCAGATCTGGCCACAACATTTGGGACGGGTTTGGGGTGTTTCATTTAGTGGTATCAGAGCCAAGTTGCAACAACTCGACTGTGGAACTGGTCTAAAAATGGGAGTTTGTAAAGAAACACTGAATAAAGGTTTTCGAAAATCATTTTTTTGGAACTTCATTAAAAACTATTTTCGAGAATGTTTCCAATATTTTCTTTTTTACAAATAGATGATTTTAAAGATTAAAATCAGTTTTCTAAAATTAGGTTTTTTAGAAGGTGGCACACCGAATCTCCGGCCCAAGTCTATAAGTTTTCTGAGCCTTTCTGATTGTTTCTGAAATATCTGTTATATGCTTGTACAAAACCTTATCATGGCACTTTAGTTAGGGTAACATTGGAACTATAGAAACTCTGATACTGTAGCTAGGCTACCGCAAAAGTAAACAAACTCAAACTCTGAATTACTGTTATTCATATGACATCTGTAATAAACACAGAAATAGTAAACTGATTCATAAAATTCTTAATCAGATAATACGAAATGAGTACACGAGTAGCTCGTGGAAGAGGCTGTGGACGTGGCCGAGGTAATGTTTAGGCTGAATCTTCGTCTTTAGAACATGTGCCGGCAATAGATGCACCGGTACCACCGACAACGAAGGTAGAGTCTCATGATCGAGGTGCCGGGGACGATGCTTTGTCCCAGGCAATGCTCTGAGTTTCGGAAAGGGTTGCTGGGGCAAGTACGGGAAACAAAATTCGGGGGTCTATTTCTGAGTGGCTCCGAGCCAATGGACCAGAGATATTTAGGGGCGTATCTGGTGTAGTTTCGAATGTGGTTAAGTATTGGTTAGAAGCCACAGAGCGGATTATGGATGATCTGGACTACTCTGCAGAGCAGAAGCTGAAGGGAGCCATATCATTACTCAGGGATGAGGCTTATCAGTGGTGGCTCATGGTGAGAGATGGAACTTCTACTGACAGTGTGACTTGGGAGATGTTTAAGACAGTCTTCAAAGGAAAATATGTTGGGGCTAGTTACGTGGACGCTCGCCGGAAAGAATTTCTGAACCTGGTCCAAGGGAGTAAGTCAGTGGCTGAGTATGGGTCTGAGTTTCTGAGACTGAGCCGGTATGCTTCTGCGATTTTTGCTACAGAGTATGAGCGTAGCGTACGCTTCGAGGATGGTCTGAGAGATGAACTTAGGGTGCTGATTGTGCCGCAGAGGGAGTGTAACTTCTCTGCTTTAGTAGAGAAAGCTAAGATAGCTGAGGAAGTGAAGCATACAGAAAGACAGAATCGTGAGAAAGATCAGAACCGTTTTAGGAGAGATTCAGGACTTTCAGGTGGTATGAACAGGAATGTTAAGAGAGCAAGGGTAATGGAGCCAGTTCGAGCAGTACCGATGAATGCCGTTAGACCGCAGGGTTGTAGGAATTGTGGGAAGATGCATATGGGCGAGTGTCGAAAACGTTTTGGTGCTTGTTTCCAATGCGGATCTATGGAGCATAGGGTTAAGGATTGTCCCCAGGAACCAGATCAGGTTCAAGTTTTAGAGTAGAGGGTCGCTCAACTAGTGAGGGGTGAACCACAGTTTCCGAGAGGACGTGGGCAAGGCAGAGGTGGTAATGGAAACAGTCGAGGAAGAGGAGCGCCTGATAGGGGTGCTAGATTTGATAAGGCTCGTCAGCCGGCGTTCTTGTATACAGCTCGTCGCTGAGAGGAGTTTGATGCACCTGATGTCATAACTGGTACGTTTCTGATTTCCAGTATGCCATACACTGCGTTGATAGATGTTGGATCTACCCATTCATATGTTGCATGTGTTATATCTTGGTCGCTGGGTATGCGCTTTGAGGAGACCGTGAGTGGGGTATCTGTACTAAGTCCTTTGGGTCACTCGGTTAGGGTAGATAAATTGTATAGAGATGTCCCTATAGAAACTCAATGAAAAGTTTTCCCTGGAGATCTGATGGATCTACCTTTTGGAAAATTCGATCTCATTTTGGGAATAGATTGGCTTGTTAAGCATAGGGCTACTCTGGATTGTACTGGTAAGCGAATAATGTAAAAGACCATAAAGGAAGAGGAGGTTTTGGTGATAGGCGAGCGTAGGGATTATCTGTCTAATGTGGTGTCGGTATTGAGAGCCGAGAAGTGGATTCGAAAGGGATGTGAGGCTTATTTAGCATTTGTAAGCCAATCGGAAACTGAGGATCTGACAATGGATAAAGTTAGAACCGTCAAGGATTTTCAAGATGTTTTTCCAGAGGAGCTTCCGGGTTTGCCCCCGAATCGAGAGGTTGAGTTTGGAATTGACTTGTTGCCTGGAATGGCACCGGTTGTGACAGCCCAAAATTGACCCTAGTTGGGAAGTGGTTTCGGGACAGCTAAACCGAGTCACCGAAATGTTTGAATGTGATATTTATTGTCTAGAATATGTAATTATGAATGTGTGAAAATTTCAAGCTTCGATTTAGTCGATTGCATGTGAATTTAGTCAATAGGACTTATGTGAGAAAATTTTAAAATGTGATAGGTCAATGCGTAAGGACCTATTAGTGCATGTGGAAAAAGGGGGGACTTGCATGTCAAATTTCCCCCCCTAATGAGTTGTGGCCGGCCATGACAAGCATGGTAGACCAAGTGTGATGGGCAAAACATGTCATAGACATGTTGTGTTAGTGCATCATGAGTGGAAACATGTCACAAACATGTTATGTTAGTGAGGTATGTTAGGAAAAATAAAATAATGAGCATGGAAATTAAATAATGAAAGGGAATATGATGAAAACAAAAAAAAAGGTGTGTGGTTGTTTCTTCCCCCCCCCATTTAGCCGAAACTAGAAAGAAAAACAAAAAAAAAGTGCTCATCCTTTGGTTCATCTTTGGCCAAAAAAAAATTTAAGGAGGAAGGAAGAAGAAAGTTTGAAGAGGTTCGGCCATGCATGTGACTAGGCTAAGGTATGTTTGGTGATGTTCCATGAGATGCATGCATATTTTAGTTGTTAGCTTGAGTTCTACCTAGCCCATGGTCTAAATCTTGCTATGTGATGGAAATGACACTCGACCATGGATGCATCATTCTTGGTTGATGTTTGATGTTGTGGTTATGAGGCATGAAGATGAGTTAAGTTTCGGCTAAGGTGGATTTGTGTTGATGTCATTTGCATGCTAAGTGTAAAGCTTTGTAATGATGCATGTGATGGTGAATTGATGATTCTTGAATCTTCTTTTTAGCATTTTTGAGTGAGCACATATGTGCATTGGTTGCTAAATGGAGAAGAATCGGCTAGCAAGTTGTGTGCTAAGGCCGAATATAATTTTTGTATATTAATGAGTAATGCATGTGTTAAATTGATGGAAAGGGAGAGGATGCTTTACTAGTGTATATATGTGTGTATTAGCCAAGTTTTGAACTTGAAACAAAAGGGTGTTTAGTCAATACAAGTGACCATACTTGTAGAATGTATTAAGTGTTGAAATCGGCCCCAAAATAGACATGCATATTCGGCCAAGGGGGAAAAATTAGCTAAAATGTTGAGTTTGATTCATGATTCCGTACATATGTGACTTTAATGTCTAATGTATAAATATGGGCTAAGTGCCTTGTGTTCCTCTTTTCGATGCTCAAATGATAAAATCAATTTATTTGTTTAATTAAGCTCAAGAGCAAAGGGGAAATAAATCGGATAAAGGGAAGGAAAAAGTGGTCGAATAGCTATCGGAATCGTTCGACAACACCCGAGGTAAGTTCTTGAGTAAAAAGAGCTTAAATTATGATTTGATTAGATCATGTTTTAAGCAAATTAAAATCATGCTCTTTGTGTGTGGCTATTGAGCCGAAATTTCAAGAATGATAAGTGTCTTGTGTTTGAGTTTTGCTAACGAAAATGAAATACGAATGTGCCATGATTTATTGTTAAATGTGCATGGTTATTTGAATGATGTCCGGGCTAAGTCCCGAAGGCTTTGTGCTAAGTGACCATATCCGGACTAAGATCCGAAGGCATTTGTGCGAGATACTAATTCTGGGCTAAGCCCGAAGGCATTTGTGCGAGATACTAATTCCGGGCTAAGCCCGAAGGCATTTGTGCGAGTTACTAAATCCGGGTTAAGTCCCGAAGGCATTTGTGCGAGTTACTATAACCGGGCTATGTCCCGAAGGCATTTGAACGAGGAGCTATATCCGGTTAAATTCCGAAGGTACGTGATTTGGGAATGAATGATCTTGCTGTAAAAATTTCAGTTAATGCTCTAGAAACATCCCAACATTGATGTATGTTTCGTATGTGCTTGAATTTAGTTGAGCCCTTACAAATAAGTATTCGCTCAGTTGATAAACGAGCTACCGGCCTTTGGCTGAGTTGATCTTTTGTGTATGTACATAAGGGTTGGTAATGTGAAGCAAGTATGATATCGAAATTTGTGCATATAAATTATCCGTTTAGCTATATGAATGCTATACTTTTGTTGTGCTGGAATTCCTTGCTCAAAACTTACTAAGCATAAATTGCTTACTCCGTTTCATTGCTCCTCTGTTTTATAGATTGGTTCTCCAGCTATCGGACTCGGGATCTTGAAGTCAAAGTCGCCCACACTATCAAAGCCCCCCTTTTGGTACAATTTTGGTTGAACTTCGAAATGGCATGTATAGGACTACCCGTTTGTTGTGGGTCGTGGACCCTTTGGACTTGTAAAATTTTGGATAGCCATGCGAAAATGGCTTATATGTGTTTGAGTATAATGTTATAATCATTTGGTGTGGATATGCTTGACAAGGATTGGCCATGGGAATGGTTAATCACTTTCATAAATTGTGCTATTTATGCAAAAAGGGCTAGTTGAATCATGGAAACCATGAAATAGGTAAAGTCTACCTTAAAGGCAGATGCTGACAGCAGCAGTGATGTAGATTTGGAAAATCACTAAAAATAGTAGGAATGGAATTAAATAGTGAATAAATTATGTAAATGAACCTTGATGAATCTATTTTCATAGGAAAGTAACGAAACAATCATACGGACAGTATGTTAAGAGATATGCAGGTTCTCGTGAGACAGGGCCAGAACGGTTTCTGGATTTCCTGTTCCGACTTTGGAAATTCATTTCAAATTAACCAGAGACAATTAGGAGTCAAGCCATATATGTATAGATTCCTCTCTGAGTCTAGTTTCTATAGAAACAAACGGCATCAGTATTGGAGCCCGGTACAAGGAGATATCCAAGTCGTAATGCGCAAAGGTCAGGGTAGTCGATCCCTGTAACATGGGAGACTTTGACTAATAAACTGTACTAATTGGCCCAACCAAAAATTCTAGAAAAAAATATGTAGATGGGCATCTGAGTATAGTTTCAGGGAAAATTTACGGAACTGGATTCCGAGTTTCTGAACTCAAGATATGATTTTTAAAGCGACTATTATGCAGATTGGCAGTGTCTGGAATTTTTTTTTTAAAAAAATCTGTTAACACCTCGTGTTCGACTCCGGTGACGGTCTCGGGTTCGGGGTGTTACACCGGTGTCCAATGCACCTTATAGGATGGCACCGAAGGAGTTGGTGGAGCTGAAAGCCCAAATTCAAGAGTTATTGGATAGAGGCTTCATTAGACCAAGTGTGTCTCCGTGGGGAGCACCAATGTTGTTCGTAAAGAAGAAAGATGGGTCAATGCGGATGTGCATCAATTATCGGCAATTGAACAAACTGACGATTAAAAACAAGTACCCACTGCCGAGAAACGATGATTTATTCGACCAACTTAGAGGAGCTTCAGTATTTTCCAAGATTGACCTTCGATCTTGGTATCATTAGTTGAGGGTTAAGGAGGTGGATATTCACAAGACGGCATTCAGAACTCGGTATGGTCACTATGAGTTCTTGGTTATGCCATTTGGGTTCACGAAAGCACATGCGGCATTTATGGATCTGATGAATTGAGTGTTCCAGCCATACTTGGATCGATTCGTGGTCGTCTTTATCGATGATATTCTAGTTTATTCTAAAACTGAGGAGAAGCATGATGAGCATCTTCGTATTGTGCTGCAAGTGCTGAGGGAGAAGGAGCTTTATGTGAAATTCAGTAAGTGTGAGTTCTAGTTGAGAGAGGTAACTTTCTTGGGGTATGTTGTCTCTGCTGAAGGGATTAAGGTGGACCCTCGAAAGATTGAAGCGATTCTGGAATGGAAGCCACCGAGGTTAGTGTCGAAAATTCAAAGTTTTCTAGGTTTAGCTGGGTACTATAGAAAGTTTGTGGAAGGATTTTCTACGATGGCAGCGCCCTGGACAAAGCTTATAAGGAAGGGAGTACCGTTTGTTTGGACTGAGAAACAACAGGAATCTTTTGAGAAGCTGAAGAAAGTTCTGACCGAGCCACCTATACTGATTTAGCCGGAGTCTAGAAAAGATTTTACTGTATGCAGTGATGCATCACATGTAGGGTTGGGCTATGTGCTAATGCAAGAGGGTAAAGTGGTTGCTTATGCATCACGACAGCTTAAACCACATGAAGTTAACTATCCTACTCATGATCTAGAGTTGGCAGCGGTAATCTTTGCACTTAAGATTTGGAGACATTACCTGTACGGAGAAAGGTGTATTATATACACAGATCATAAGAGTCTTAAGTACTTGCTGACTCAGAAGGAGATGAACCTTAGGCAACGGAGATGGATAGAGTTGCTTAAGGATTATGACTGCGCGATTGAGTATCACCCAGGCAAAGCTAATGTGGTGGCTGATGCCCTCAGTCGTAGAACTGTAACTGATCTGAGAGTCATGTTTGCTCGTTTGAGTCTGTATGACGACGGTAGTCTGTTAGCAGAACTGCAAGTTAGGCCGACATGGGTGGATGAGATTAAGGAAAAACAGTCGAGGGATGAGTCCCTAGTTTTTCATTTTCGGTAGGTTAAGTATGGGGATACTTCTGAGTTCGAACTAAACAGTGAGGGAGTTCTGTGTTACCGAGGTAGAGTTTGTATTTCGAAGGACTCTAACTTGAGGCAAGCAATTCTGAAAGAAGCTCATGAAGGTCTGTGTGCTATGCATCCTAGAGGAAGTAAAATGTATCACGACTTAAAGGAGTTGTATTGATAGCCTGGATTGAAGCGAGAGGTAACGGAAGTTGTGGGAAAATGTCTGACTTGTCAGCAAGTGAAAGCTGAACATCAATTACCTTCTGGACTTTTGCAGCCAGTGAAAGTACCACTTTGGAAGTGGGAGAGGGTAACCATGGATTTTGTGAGTGGGTTACCCTTGATACCGTCCAAGAAGGACTCGATTTTGGGTAATTGTGGATAGGTTGACCAAATCTGCTCATTTCATACATGTCCGCACTGATTATTCACTTCAGAAGTTAGCCAAATTGTATGTGGCGGAAATAGTGCGACTTCACAGAGTGCCAGTGTCGATTATTTCTGATCGAGATCCTAGATTCAGATCTCAGTTTTGGCAAAAGTTGCGTGAGGCATTGGGTACGCGGTTGAACTTTAGTACAGCCTTTCATCCTCAGACTGATGGTCAGTCGGAAAGGGTTATTCAGATTCTGGAAGACATGTTGAGGGGATGCGTTATCGACTTTCGAGGCAGTTGGGAGGATTACTTACCATTGGCAGATTTTGCATACAACAACAATTATCAGGCAAGTATTCGAATGGCTCATTATGAGGCACTGTATGGGCGAAGATGTCGTACACCAAGTTATTGGACCGAGTTGGGTGAACGACAGGTTCTTGGGCCTGAGTTGGTGGCAGGTATTGAGGATAAGGTCAAGTTGATTAGATACCGATTGAAGGAAGCATCTGATAGATAGAAGTCATATGCAGATTTGAAGCGCAAGGAAATTGAGTACTCTGTGGGTGATATGGTCTTCTTGAAGGTTTCGCCTTGGAAGAAAATATTAAGGTTTGGGAGGAAAGGCAAGTTAAGTTCGTGGTTCATTGGGCCTTATCGGATTCTTAAGCGAGTGGGTCCAGTGGCTTATCAGATGGAGCTACCTCCAGAGTTGAATAGGATTCATGATGTCTTTCACGTCTCCATGTTAAGGCGGTATCGTTCTGACCATACTCATGTTGTGTCGGTTGCAGAGATCGAGGTCCAAACAGACTTCACTTTTGAGGCAGAGCCTATGCAGATTTTGGATCGAGATGTTAAGATTTTGAGGAGGAAATCAGTTTCGCTAGTAAAGGTGCTGTGGCGTAATCATGGCATAGAGGAAGCTACCTGGGAGCCAGAAGTGGTGATGCATCAACAATATCCTCATCTGTTTGATTCAAGTAAAATTTTGAGGATGAAATTTTTTTAAGGAGGGTAAAGTTGTAACGCCCTAATTTTCGGGTTTTCTGTGTTTCTGTGATTTTTAAAATTTTTTGTGTGTTCTAGTTGGTTAAAATATATATTTTAGTAGGTTAGTGAGCCTTTGGAAGGCCCAAACTTAAGTTAAATTCGTAGTAGTCTTCGGAATTTTAATTTTATGAACAGGTGATGCAATTGGTGTTTGGGCTTTTTAGAGTAAAGGGGTAAAAGATGACACAAAAAGGAGTGTGGTGTAGTGGCAAGGTGGTGCCACTTAGAGGACAAGGAAGTGATTCCATAGAGGAAGCAACAGGTCCAAGGTTCAAGTCTTGGCTTTTACAATATATTTTGGTTTCTCTTTTTAATATATCTGGAAGCAAGTAGGTGTGCTTTAAAGTTTAATGTGTTGGATTTATGACACAAATGAGTTGATGGCCTAGTGGTGGTGGCGTTAGTTGGCATGTGAGAGGACTTTGGTTCGAATCCCTTGGCACGGAAAGGTTGATTATTTTGCTATGTTGGGACGGCAAGAGTTGGTGTTGGTTTTAAACTTTAGTGATGGAGGGATCCCATATCGGGAAGCTAACATAAGAGTAGATCGAGAGCTGGCTTTAATTAGAGCAAACCATGAGGAGAGTAGGCATACCCTTCTTGGCTGATCACTTTCACTTTGTGACGTGCTCGTTTGGGTTGGGCATCAGCTAAGAGTGTTTGGAGCGCGGATTAACTGCAGTCTCCTAACAGGTGTGTATTTCTCATTACTCTAGCAGTAGGATGACTATTTCGGGCCGCGATGGGCTGAAATGGGCCATGTGGTCCCAATGGGTCTGTAGGCCCAAGTGGATAAGTTGTAGAATTACTAAAATACCTCTGTAGGGTAGGACTACCGATTTACCCCTGGAAGGTAAAATGACTATTTTGCCCTTCGTGCGTAAATGACTAACTTGTAGGATGATTGGGTTAGTTGACGTGGATTTATATTAGTTATCATTAATTCATAAGTCTAATGTGTTAGTGATCGATTGTAGGATTATCGCGTGGGAGCTATCGTCATCAATCGTCATCAACCAGGTGCATAAACGACACCCTCCCTTAAACTGAATCGGTAAAAGTTGAAATACCGAAACGTTGGTATTTTGTGAACTCGCGAGCATGCAAGCGCTCATGAGATAGTTGTTAATGAATATGGTGCATTTGGTTGATTAGAGTGCAAAGTGTGCATTTTCGTGCACAACGGTATTTTTGGGTTTAATGGGTCGAAATCGGGCCAATGGGCCAATGGGCCCACTTTGATAAAAAGACGAGGTAAGTACTTCTGATTACTTGGTAAACGTTAGAATGAGTATGAAACCTTATCAATAGGTAATAATTACCGAAATACCCCTATGCATGTAAAATTACGATTTTACCCCTAGGGTTATTTTTTTCTGAAAACCATGATGTTCTGTTTCTGTATATGTATGTCATGACATATTATTTCTGTTGCATGGGACATGGGTTTATATTGATGGAGGAAGCATTCTGGCAGCCTCGCTACAATCTAGTGGCCTCACCACATATATCTATTTTGGTGACTTCGTCATAATATCTGGCAGCCTCGCTGCAATCTGGTGGCTTCGCCAAATATATATATCTGTTCTGGTGGCCTAGCCACAATATCTATATCTGGTGACTTCGTCACAATATCTGACAGCCTTGCTGCAATTTCTGTGGTGTGTAGCAGTTGGGTAGGTCGAGTAGTCTCCTCACATGGTGTATGGCTGGTACGGGGGTGTTATGGATGGCTCTGGGTTGGGATTTCTGCATTCATGATATATTTGTTCTGTATCTGCCATGGGCCTATAGGTTTCATTTTGATTTCTGTACTGGGCCAAGGCCCAGATAAGTCTGACTCTGAGGTTTGATCTGTTTTGGGCTATGGTTGGGTTGTGTTACACACTGAGTTTACCGAACTCACCCTTTATTTTCATCTTTGCAGGAAATCCCCAACCATAGTGGGCTTGGAGCTGTGAGGGATTCGGAGTGGCCACATCATCTGCAAAGTTGGTTTTTCTAAGTTAGTTTATTTTTATTATTTTTATATTTTGATTTAATTTTGGGTTTTAAGTTGTAATAAGGCCGCTATTTAAATTTCTTTTTTCCGCAATGGTTTTATTTTCTGATTATATTTACACTATGACGAAACTGCTAGTGTTAGGCTGCGCGGGTTTTCAAAATTAATGAGTGTTTTCAAGACTCAGCAAACACAACAAATGGATAGCCTAAAGATTGATAAATCGACTTTTCATTCAATCGTTTTTTTACAAAGACCACCCCAATCACTTAAACCAGCAAATGCATACTAAGTCGTAAGTCCATGTAACACGTCAGATCTGGCCATAACGTCTGGGCCGGGTTTGGGGTGTTACAACTCTAACCCTGTCTCACCAAAATTTAAATATCTCATAAAATACAACTCCTTTATTTACTCTGTTTATTTCATATGAAAATAGACTCAATAAGGTTTAATTATATATCTAATTCACTATCTAAATACATTTCTACTATTTTTAGTAATTTTTCAAATTCACGTCATTACTATTGTCCGATACTGTTTTAAAGCTAATTTCACATTTTTCATGATTTCCATGGAATAACTAGCATTTAGGCATAATAACACCAAACATGTCCTTAATTAGCCATTCCAATAGCTAATCATTATCAAGAATTTACATACCATTCATTAGCCATATCATAAGATCATACACACAAAATGGCTATGATGCTATACATGCCAGACTCAAAATGAAACGTCTAGCTATACCAAAATAATCATTGTGATAGTGTGCCTGAACCTCCGACGTACTTTACGATCCCCGAGTTAGTTTGACAAAACTATAAAAAGAAGGAAAATAAAGGTGGTAAGCATTAAGCTTAGTAAGTTTGCATGCAAATAAAAAACAACATTCATAAGAATTATCTTACTACTTGGCATGATACTACTTAATGCAACTTCATTAATTGTCATAGACATATTTTAAACTTCTTCACTTACTCACTTACTTAAATACTTGATAAACCGTAATTTATATATATTTTTACGCAATTTTTAACGCATTTTATGGATGATTTTCCATTAGAATTGGTGAATTCAATACTCCTAATGCTTTAATTTCATGTTTTATACTTAGGAGAGTATAAGAGAGCAAAAGGAACGAGAAACAGGCCAAATATGGAGAAAATGGGCCAAAGTACAAAATCAACAAGGCCTGGACCTCCTTAGACGGGCAGACCACATGGCCGTGTCAATTTGGCAGGCTCGAGCACGACTTGAAGTAATCGCACACGGGCGTGTCACACGGGTGTGTCCCTGCCGAGCCCAGGTTGAGTCCAATTCGAAAAAGGCTAATTTTGAGGGCTCTTAGGCATTCCAAAGCCTATAAATACACCCTAGATGAGGTAGAAAAGAGACAGAAAATAGGGAGTAAGGAATTACTCCAAGGAAGCCGATTGATCCATCTCAAAAGCCGAATTCACCATCAAGACTGAAGATCTCTCCTTAATTTCCCCTTCAGGAGTTTTGGGTTTACTTTATGTTTTGTATTCTTTATTATTCTGAGATGTTTTCTTATTTAATTATGAAATAGAACCCCTAAATACCTAAGGGGAATGAAACCTAAGATGAATCTTGTTATTATTTTCTGAATTGTATGATAAATATTTAACTTGTTCTTAATTATGTGTTCTTAATTCTTGTTTTGATATCCCAGGACACTGATTCAAGATAAGGTCTTAGCCAGAGGAGGAATAGACCTTGTCTAAGAGTACGTTTGTCATAATTAAGTGGAGTTGTTTGCGTGCCTAGACATAGGGTGACAAGATTTTTCCGGATTAGGGTGAAACCTAATAAGGCGATCCATAGATTGAGTTAATACAACCCTAGGGTGTTAATTAGAGAAAGGTCTCAATTGTTCAATCTAGGGATTAGACGTTATTAGTCTTGAATAGGGATAATAACATAACTTAGGAATCTCTACGGAACAAGTTTGAATAAATCGTCCGATTTGGAGCCAGAATAACAAGTACAGTCTAGGTGGATTTTTCCTAAGGTATTGTCTTAATTCATTCAATTTTCCCAAAAGCAATTCCCCAATTCTATTCTCTATGAATTCTTAGTTTAGATAATTAGTTAGTTAAAACAAAACCTCTATATTCTTAGGCTAGATAATAAAAAGACAGTCATTTCTAGTACTTTTAGTTCCTTTGGGTTTGACAATCTGGTCTTGCTAAAACTATACTACTGTTCGATAGGTACAATTGCCTACATCGCAATAATATTTAGTTTCAGGAACGATTAATTATAAATATTTAAAACCTATCACAAAATCATGTGATCAAGTTTTTGGCTCTGTTGCCGGGGAACTAAGATATTAGGAACGCTCAATTTTTATTACTTTAGCCATTTATTTTTCTTGCAATTTAATTTTATTCTATTTTTATTATTATTATTTATTAATTTACTTTTATCTTTCTCTTGGCAGGTTTTTATAGTTTATGACTAGAAGAAACCTGTCAGGACCACTACTTTTTGGCGAAGAAATCGATCGTACAGTTCGCAGAAACCAAAGAGAAATAAGGCGAAGCTTAAGATACACATAGAACAAGCAAGAGAACAATACTCAACCTACAACCGAAGAGATGGCTGAAAACCAAGACAATCAGCTACCTCTTGCAATTGCGGTTAATCAAAATCCTACCCCACGCACTATGTATGATTATGCTAAACCTTCTTTAACAGGAACTGAATCGAGCATAGTTAGACCTACTATAGCTGCAAATACTTTTGAACTACAACCTAACACTATTCAAATGATACAGCAATTTGTTCAGTTTGATGGTTTGTAGGATGAGGATCCCAACGCTCGTTTTGCAAACTTCTTGGAACTATGCGATACATTTAAAATTAATGGTGTTCCAGATGATGCCATTCGTCTTCGGTTATTCCCTTTTTTATTGAGAAACAAAGCTAGACAGTGGTTGAATTCATTACCATGAGGGTCAATCACTACTTGGGAACAAATGATCGAAACATTTCTATTAAAATATTTTTCGCTGGCTAAAACGGCTAAATTATGTAATGATATCTCTTCATTTGTGCAGATGGACTTAGAAACTCTTTATGGTGCATGGAAGAGATACAAAGACTTACTGAGAAGGTGCCCTCACCATGGATTACCACTTTGGGTTCAAACGTTCCATAATGGCCTGAATCCTTCGACTCGACAAATGGTTGACGCAGCTGCTGGCGGAACCATCAATAATAAAACACCTGAAGATGCCTATGAGTTTATAGAGGAGATGTCACTAAATAACTATCAGTGGCAAGCCATGAGGACTAAGCCAACCAAAACATTAGGCGTTTATAATGTCGATTTGGTTACTATGCTGTCAAATCAGGTAGAACTTCTAAATAAAAAGATTGATGGTTTACTTGGTTCTACTCAGGTACATCCAGTAATGAGGTGCGAGACGAATGGAGGAGGAGCATGTATAGAGTATCAACCCTTCAACCCTAGCATCAAGGAGAAACAAGTCGAACATATGGGTAACAATAACTATCGATCCCAAAATAACCCACATAGTAACACTTACAATGTAGGTTGGAGGAACCACCCCAATTTCTCATGGGGAGACCAAGGAAATCAGAGACCACAACATCCTCCTGGTTTTCAACAACCACCCTATCTGTAGGAAAAGAAGCCGAACCTTGAAGAGATGCTCTCAAAGTTTATATCGGTGTCAAAAACCAGTTTTTAGAACATCGAGGCACCACTTAAAAATCAACAAGCGTCAATCCAAGTGCTCGAAACTCAGATAGGCCAGCTTTCCGAACTCATCTTCGAATGACCACAAGGTAGCTTGCCAAGTTATACTGAACCCAACCCAAGGGAACAGGTTAATGCAATTAATATTCAAGATGATGAAGGAGTCATTGAGCCTGAACCAGAACCAAGGCAAGAAACTGTGGTAAGCAAAGGTTAAGGTGAGGTAGGTAATAATAAAAACAAATCAGTGAATGTCGAATATAAAGCTCGTGTGCCATACCCTAACGTGACAAAGAAAGACCGCTCAGATGAACAATTTGGTAAATTCCTTAAACTCTTAAAAAATTACATATTAACTTACCATTTATTGAAGCTCTATTGTTGATGCCAAACGCAAAGAAATTTTTAAAGAAGCTTTTAGCAAATAAGCGAAAGTTGGACGAGGTGTCACATGTGGAGCTAAACGTAGTGTGCTTAGCTATTCTACAAAATAAGCTACCAAAAAAATTAAAAGATCCATGGAGTTTTATGATTCCTTGCTTAATTGGTAGTTTAGATTTTAATAATGTATTAGCTGATTTAGGGGCTAGTATCAACGTCATGCCTTACAAAATGTTTAAGCAACTAGGTCTCGGGAAACCCAAACAGACTAGGATGAGCATTCAATTAGCAGATAAAACTATAAGATTCCCTAGGGGTATTATTGAAGATGTGCTAGTTAAAATCGATAAATTTATATTTCATGTTGACTTCATTGTTCTAGACATAGAGGAGGATAGCAACACTCCTTTAATTCTAGGAAGGCCCTTTTTAGCAACTTCTAAAACAATTATTGATGTTGGCACAGGTGAACTCACACTCTGTGTGGGAAACGAAACAATCAGCCATCAAGCTTGCAATTTTGGTAACACATTGGAAATTGAAGGTGATCATCTAAACCATTCTACTGAAACCGAAAATAGGGTGCAACCTTCTTTGCAGGAAATGAGTCTGACGAAAGTGCATGAGCCATTCTCAAGAAATAGTACAGGACCTATTCATAAAGATCGAAGGCTACAAATCGAGGCGCTAGATGAATGGCGGACGCATAAACTGAGAACACCCGACAAACCGAATCTACGACAGAACAAGCTCAATACCTTTCCAAATCAACTTAAGGTTGGAGATAGAGTCTTATTAGATGCCGCAGATCCCCACATTGTTGCTACCACACCGAATGAAGAAATCCCTTTTACAGTACTCAGCATTTTCCCATTCGGTACGGTCGAGGTGAGTCATACCAAGTTCGACACTTTTAAGGTAAATAACACCCGTTTAAAACCTTATTTTGATGAGATTGATAGTAGGAATGAAGAGTATAAACTTCTCAAACCGCCACGATCATTCAACGGAGAGGTAAGTCGAGCTTAGATTATAAATAAGCGCTACTCGAGAGGCAACCCGAGCACTAACTGTATTAACTTCTTTGAAATTTAATCTTCAACACCTAACTTACTAACGGAGCTCTTGAATATAGGCTTTCCACAGAGACACGGCCAAGAACACGGGCGTGCTTAGGGCTGTGTGAAAATAGGGCAAAGATTTCCTCAAACACGGGCTATGATAAAATGCCACGGCTGTGCGACATGGCCACGGTTGAGCCTGCAAAAACAACACAGGTGTGCGACATGCCCATGTGGAAGAACCGTGTGCGAACCAGTTAAAACAGGACAGGTGTGTGACACGCCCGTGTCTAGCACCTGTGGTCGAACCTGTTAGATTTACACGGGTGTGGGTCTTCATACATGGGCATGGGAGAAGCGAACAATGCCAGACACGGCCGTGCGACACGGCCGTGTGCACCCACACGCCCAAGGAGCACGGGTGTGGACTAAATGTTAGACACACCCAAATTAAAAATTAGCGAATCACACGGGCTAAAATTGGAGAACACGGGCGTGTTACCTGGCCGTGTGCCCCAAAATCTATAAATACCCTGCATTATTCATTGTCTTCTTCACTCAAAAAACCCTAACCCTAGCTGCTGCATGTCCACACGCCCTCTCCGCCATGCCTGTGCGCTGCCTCCAACTCCATTTTTGCCGCTCATTCTCCCTTTTCTAGCGTTTGTTTACTTTTTTCCCTTTAATTACACTCACTTTTCATGTTAGTTATCATAACACTATGCATTTTTCATGTTATTTTCATCTTTCTATCACTCAAATTTTATTCATAGAACAAGTTATTATCTTCTTCAAATTCTTACTCTTTATATGATTTCTCTACTCCATTTGATTAGTTAGAAGTAAATATTCAGGGCTAGAACAATATACATACTCACGCTTTTAGTGTTAACATTTTTCATCCGTCAAACATGTTGCATTCCATGAAATCCGCTGCCATTTTTATGCCGTACAATTGATTGCTTTGGTTAACTTGTTAGTCTTAGTCGTTGCTGAAATTATGATTGTTATTTAAAACTTGTGTTCATTCTACTTTGATCATTCCTCAAGATGAATTAATGGTTTTGATTGCAGGTACCATGTCGTCTTCACAAGGAAAGAAAATCACCGTACCTACTTCGAAGAAAAGGAAGGGAGCGTTATCTTCCGCGGGTCCAACCACAGAAATTCGTCACTATCTCCTACAGTTCCCCCGTGGGCCCCAAGAATAACTTTACCAAATACTTTGGGCCTGACCTCTAATTGTGGACCGCGGCATTGACTAGGCTACCGTAGAAGAAGTTCAGTTTGCACATGCGATTCAGACCCTCTTAACCATCGACCCTTGCGAGCTTTTTTTTGGGATCATCGAGCCGACGTATCTCGAGATCATGATAGAACTATGCTCAACATTCCATCTTCTGAACGTAATGATGAACTACAATTATCCCGGCACGGTCCAATTTCAGCTAGGCGGATTAATCTACCAGCTAAGCATCCCAGAGTTTGATGCTGCACTGGGCTTATATACGGAGGAGTTCAAGGAGGAGAATGAACGACATGCTCTCATTCGCCACATACACTTCTCTCCCTCGAAGTGCTGACACACTTTGGCCCCTGGCGCTGCCTCCTACAATCCTAGCTGCTCCAAGGCATCAGTTCTCCCACCATCCCTGAGGTACCTACACGCCATTTTGGCTCACACGATTACATGAAGTCGAGAGAGCACTGGCGTCGTCAACACTCACGACGCCTACTTTTTATGGTGTATGTCACACAGGCACGTCATTGACCTTGCCTATTTCATCGCCCTCGTGATTGAGCACCAGACGGAGTGGCATAAGAAGGGGGTCATCTCCATTGGCCCCTATGTTACTCGATTGGCTCAACACTTCGGTCTCCTCAATACCGCAGCCCAAGAATCATCCTTAACCCTCATTGGTCAGATGTCTCCACTAGGAATCTCGAGCATGCTTAGCATGAGGATGATCGAAAATCGCGAAGGAATCTACCCTCCTCAATATCATCTCGCCCTATCTACCAAGTAGGAGGCCTACAAGGACATTCCTGATGATGTCCCTCAACAACACGAGGACCCACTGACTCAGCCGCCACCACCCTCTCGTCCAGTTTATGATGCAGCTTCATATGCTGACATCTCTGAGTGCCTCACTCAATTCGAGCAGTAGTGTTTTCAATGATTTGACAATGTTGATGCTACTTTACAGCAGATTTGTTAGCACCTCCACATCTCATCGCTAGTCCCACCTCGCGAACCATCCAGTGATGAAGATTTTTAAAAATATTTATTTATTATTTTATGTTTTTAATTTTTATTGAAACTTTTTTTTATTTTATTCTTATTAGATTTTAGAATTTTATTTTTAATTATCAATTTCGGTTATTTCTTTATGAGTAATTATTCTTCCTAATATCCCCTAAAAAGTTCCTGATTTTATCACAATTATATAGAGCTCTTAAGTTCATCATCGGATAGGAACTAAAAACTCCACTAGGAAAGGTTCTCCACGACTGCCATGTCCTGATCGTCTACGACCATAGCTACCACTAGATATAATATTCTTTTGGCGCAGGACTTATGGACTAATGAACCTCTACCACTGCCGGAGTATCCTCCTCCACTCACGCCCCGATTACTCTCCAAAACTCCAGTTTGAGGAATTCATCATACAGGAAGTTTCACTTCTCTCCCTATCTTATTTTTATATTCTAATATCTATCTTTGTACATTGAGGGCAATATACATCTTAAGTGTGGGGGGTATTTATTTCATTATCAGAAAAATCCCTGAATGATTGCCTTGTTTTCTTGAAAATCTCTCATATTGTATTTAGGATAAATTTTGATTGATTTATGGCGTTGATTGATATATCTTGAATTAAAATATAAGCATTTATGCGTTGATTGTTTAAACCTCAAGACATTAGAGAATCAAGTATGATAAGTTGATTTTTAAGATAGGTTATTTCCCCAAAGTCTAGGTATTGCTTTGAGTTGGAATTCACAAGTTTTAAACATCAAAAAGCCATAATTTTTGTGAGATTTTTGAGCCTTTTGAGCATCTATTAATTCTTTCATGCTTACTTTTATTATTGCTTTGAGGCGTTAGTATTGAATTGTTATTCTAGAACTTGCTTGATTATGCATGTCAAGACCACACCATTTGATTTGATATGTCAAAATGATTAAGGCACTTAGGATTAACCCACTCATGCCATGAAAAGCCTACCTCCACGATTAACCCCTAGTAAACCCCCTTGAGCCTAACAAGCCATTTCTTGTATTACCCTTAATATTAACCCTTAACCCTTTTTGTTTTTTTTGTTGAAATCCCCTCAATTATTTTTGATCCCTTATTTTGTCAAGATTTGAGTTGAATAAATTGCTTAGCTATGTCTTGTTCTTAATAGTTAGTCTATGTTATTTAACTTGTTCTTAAAAAAAAACATGTATACATATTAGTAGTGATCTTCTATTTGTAAACTTCAATATTTAAATCCCATAGTCAGAGAAGGAGTTATGTTGTACGTAAGTGATGATTAAATATTTTTCTAGTTAAGTAATTTTTCAACTCAATCTCGATTCTAACCCTTTCTTTTAGCTTGTGACCACACCCCCTAACCAAGCCTTATTACAATGCTCTAAAGACCTTTTGATTGATGTATCATCTTAAATTATAGTGGTGGTGATTTGATTTTCATGCAAGCCTATGGTAATGAATTTCCATTATTGACTATTGACTGTTTCATTTATTGTTCTTAAACACCTCGAGTGATTTGAGTGAATCTTTATTGAGGATGTGAAACCCTGTGATATTCTGAATCAAAGGTAATTACTTAGATGAGGGGAGGCACCTATGTTTGCAAGATTAAATACTCAACTTGGAATGTTTGAAACTTTTATGTTCTTTTAGTTGAATTCTCAATGTATGATTACCTATGGTTTATTTTGAGATATTATCGATAGAAATTATAAGTTGAGAAGAATTTATTTTGATTATGAGTTGAGAATTTTGCTTGATGACAAGCAAATGCTTAAGTGTGGGGGTATTTGATAAATCGTAATTTATACATATTTTTACCCCATCTTTAACGCATTTTATGGATGATTTCCCATTAGAATTGGTGAATTCGATGCTCCTAATGCTTTAATTTCATGTTGTATACTTAGGAGAGCATAGGAGAGAGAAATGAATGAGAAACTGGCCAAAAAATGGAGAAAATGGGCCAAAGTACGAAATCAACATGGCCTAGACCTCCTCACACAGGCAGACCACACGCCGTGTCAATTTGGCAGGCTCGAGCACGGCCTGAAGTAATCACACACGGGCATGTCCTTGCCTAGCCCAAGTTGAGTCCAATTCGAAAAAGGCTAATTTTGAGGGCTCTTAGGCATTCCAAAGCCTATAAATACACCCTAGAGGAAGAAGAAAAGAGACATAGAATCGAGAGTAAGGAATTACTCCAAGGAAGCCGATTGATCCATCTCAGAAGCTGGATTCACTATTAAGACTGAAGATCTCTCCTTAATTTCCCCTTCAGGAGTTTTAGGTTTTCTTTATATTTTGTATTCTTTATTATTCTAAGATGTTTTCTTATTTAGTTACGAACTAAAACCCCTAAATACCTATGGAGAATGAAACCTATGACGAATCTTGTTATTATTTTCTGAATTGTATGATAAATATTTAACTTGTTCTTAATTATGTGTTCTTAATTCTTGTTTTAATATCCCAGGATACTGATTCAAGATAAGGTCTTAGTCAGAGGAGGAATAGTCCCTGTCTAAGAGTACATTTGTCATAATTAAGTGGAGTTGTTTGTGCGGCTAGACATAGGGTGACAAGATTTTGCCGGACTAGGGTGAAACCTAGTAAGGGGATCTATAGATCGAGTTAATGCAACCCTAGGGTGTTAAATAGAGAAAGGTCTCAATTATTCAATCTAGGGATTAGACGTTATTAGTCTTGAATAGGGATAATAACATAACTTAGGGATCTCTACGGAACAAGTTAAATGAATAAATTGTCCGATTCGTAGCCAGAATAACAAGTACAGTCTAGGTGGATTTTTCCTTTAGGTATTTTCTTAATTCAATCAATTTTCCCAAAAGGAATTCCCCAATTTTGTTCTCTATGAATTGTTAGTTTAGATAATCAGTTAGTTAAAACAAAACCTCTTTATTCTTAGGCTAGATAATAAAAAGACAGTCATTACTAGTACTTTTAGTTCCTTTGGGTTTGACAATCCTGTCTTGCTAAAACTACACTACTGTTCGATAGGTACACTTGTCTACATCGCGATAATAGTTAGTTTCAAGAATGATTAATTATAAATATTTAAAACCTATCACGAAATCACGCGATCAATACTTACTTACTTAATCAAATTTATTTATACATTTTAATTACCTTTTTCCCTATCAAGCATACATGAACATTATATACTTACCTTTGCTCTTCTAGCATGAACTTGTCTTACCCTTTTTAGTATAACTCGTTTTACCTTACCTTACCTTACCTTGATATTCTCTTCAAATTTTTTTGTTGAACCACTTGGAATACTAAGGATACACGTGTACCTCACCATTTCCATGACTTGTCATGGTCTTATATGGTATCCTTTTAAAACTTACCATTGCCATGTCTCGACATGGTCTTACATGGTATCCTTGCCTTATGAACTCACTAATGCCATGCCTTGGCATGGTCTTACATGGGACCTTTGCCTTATAGAAACTTATCAATGCCATGTCTTGACATGGTCTTACATGATATCCTTGCCTTAGAAACCTTACCAATTGCCATTCCTTGGCATGGTCTTACATGGCATCCTTAAACCCTAATGTCATGACATTTGTATCCTACACATTCCTAAGGTTCAACCGAGACTTTCTGAAATTACTTCTCTATCAATTCATGCTTGAATCTTCTTTGAATAATTTCATAAAATAAATATACACATGCTGGAAATTAACAACATTAACATAAAATAATAGAATATTGCATTTATTTACAGCAAGCTTACCTTGAAACAAAATACGATCAACTATATTGATTTAGTCCACTATCTTTTTCTTTCCCCAGTCTAACTCCGAATTTCGTTCTCCTTGATCTATAATAAAAAATTTAGCTTATTTAATACTCACATTTATTAAAACATTCCTTGACTCAACTTTGGCAAAATTACATTTTTGCCCCTAAACTTTTACATATTTAAACTTTTGTCCCAAGGCTCGAAAATTAAACTTCATCCTATTTTCTTATGTTTTATGACATTTTGATCATTTTTACCTTCTACGGCAACATCAAATTCTCACTCTACCATGTACTTATGAACATTAGGTATTTTTATCGATTATATCATTTTACTCGTTTTCACTTAAAATCGCTTAGCAAAAGTTGTTTAACACAATTTCAAGCTTCATATTCTACCATAAAACATCAAAATAAACACATTTCACCTATGGGTATTTTTCCAAAAATAAACCCTAGGTTAAATTATTGCTTGAATAAGCTTAATCAAGTTACCGGGACTCCAAAAATGTAAAGAACATTAAAAACGGGGCTAAAACGGACTTACAATTGAGCTTGGAAGCTTGAAAAGCCCTAGCTATGTCTTCCTCATGTGAAATTCGGCCAAGGGGTTGAAGATTGACAAAAATTGGCTTTTAATTTTGTTTTTAATTCATTTTAATAACTAAATGACCAAAATGCCCTTAATTAAAAGCTATGGTGTTTTATCTTCCTTTAGGTATTTTTGTCCAAACAAGTATAATGGTCTAATTACTATCCAAGGACCTCCACTTTAAAAAACTCATTACTCACAAGTACTTAGTACCTTTGTGAATTAGAACACACATTTTACAACTTTTGCAATTTAGTCCTAAATATCAAATTAGACCCTCTATCGATAAAATTTCTAAACGAAATTTTCACACAATCATGAAATCATGCCATAAACCTTAAAATGATAATAAAATAAATTTTTCTACCTTGGATTTGTGGTTTTGCAACCACTATTCCATTTAGGCCCTATTTCGGGATGTTACAATGGAGAACCCTAAAATTTCGACAGCAACATGGAGAGAATGAGCTAATATTTTTTACTTATTTTCCCTTTTTTTTATTTCATTAATATACCAAATGACCAAAATGCCCCTAATGCCTTTCCTTCAAATTTTTCTGTACAAGCCCATTTATTTCCAAAAACTTAGAAATTGGGAAAATTGCTCTTTAAGACCTCCTAATTAATAATCCAAAGCAATTTCATACAAATTGCTTCTGGAACACAAATTTTGCAACTTATTCAATTTAATCCCTAATTTCTAATTAAACACCTTATACTTAGAATTTCTTCATGAAACTTTAACACATGCATATAATCATATTCTGAACCTCATAACAATCCTAAAAACAATATTTTAACATCGGATTTGTGGTCCCGAAACCACTATTTTGATTAAGCCCTATTTTGGGATGTTACATTTTCGGCTTAGAGCATCAGCAACAACATTAGCCTTTCCCACGTGATAATCAATCGCAAGCTCGTAGACTTTTAGTAATTCTAACCATCGGTGTTGTCTCAAATTCAGATCTTCCTGAGTCATCAAGTATTTTAAACTTTTGTGATCAGAATAAACATGACATTTCTTGCCAAACAGATGTGACGCCATATCTTCAATGAAAACACAATAGCTACCAATTCCAGGTTGTGTGTCGGATAGTTCTTTTCATGTGGCTTTAACTGTCTCGAGGCATAAGCTATAACTTTGCCTTCTTGCATCAAAACATAGCCCAAACCATTTAAAGATGCATCACTATAAATAGCAAATTCTTTACTGGATTCTGGCTGAACAAGCACTAGAGCTTTGGTCAAAAGAGCTTTCACCTGATCAAAACTTTTCTGGAACTTTTTTGACCACTCAAACTTAACATCTTTCTATAGTAGCTTTGTCATCAGGGTTGTAACCATAGAGAAACCTTTCACGAACTGCCTATAGTAACCGGAAAGTCCCAGAAAACTTTGAACTTCAGAAACATTTCTCTGAGTTTTCAAATCAAGTATAGCTGAAATTTTACTCGGATCAACCCGAATACCCGATGCTGATACAACATGGCCCAGAAAACTAACTTCGTATAACCAGAACTCACATTTACTAAACTTTGCATACAACTGTTTATCTCACAGAGTCTGTAATACAAGTCTCAAATGTTCAGCATGCTCAGTTTCATCACTAGAGTAGATCAAAATGTCATCTATGAACACAACCACAAACCGATCCAAATATTGTCTAAAGATTCGATTCATCAAATCTATGAAAATAGCAGGTGCATTAGTAAGTCCGAAAGGTATAACCAAAAACTCAGTGTCTGTACCTCGTTCGAAAAGCAGTTTTTAGCACAACGGAGTCCTTAACTCGCAACTGATAGTAGCCTGATCTCAAATCTATCTTCAAGAACACTGTAGCCCCTTTTAGCTATCGAACAGATCGTCAATCCATGGCAGCGGATATTTATTCTTTATAGTCACCTTATTGAGCTGTCTATAATCGATGCACATTCATATAGTTCCATCTTTCTATTTCAAAAATAAAATCGGTGCACCCTAGGGAGAGAAAGTCGGTCGCGCAAAACCTCTATCTATCAACTCTTGGAACAAAGCTTTCAATTCTTTTAATTCATTAGGTGCCATTCTGTATGGAGCTATTGATATCAGAGTCGTCCCAGTAGTAACTCAATACCAAACTCTACCTCTCGAATAGGTGGCAAACCTGGTAATTCTTCAGGAAACACATCTAGATACTCTCACACAACAGGTATTGATTCAATATTTCTTTTGGTTACTTTACTATCAAGCATATATGCAAAGTAAACTTCGCAACCTTTTCTTACATATTTTCGAGCTAACATCGAGGAAGTCACTGCTGACAAACCGTTCAGATCAGTAGATTCAACTCGAATAATCTCATCATTCTGGCACCGTAAATCAATAGTCTTTCTTTTGCAGTTTACGACAACATCATGCAAAGTCAACCAATAAATACCAAGAATTATGTCGACCTCATTGAATGGCAACAACATCAAATCAGCCAAAAAACACAAATCTCAAATCATCAGAGGACAAGTCTTACACACTTTGTCAACCATAACACACTGGCCTAAGGGGTTTGATACTCTAATCACAAACTCAGTAGACTCAACAGGCAAAGTCTTACGGAATAATAAAGTCTCACACACATAAGAATGAGTCGAACCAGGATTGATCAATGTAATTACACTAGTATCATAGAGAGTGAATGTACCAGTAATAACATTTGGAGAATAAGGCCTCCTCGCGTGCGCAGATAGCATAAGCTCTGGTAGGTGCTCGAGCCTCAGATCTAACGGTTGTATCTTTAGTCCCTCTCCGACTATTACTCACACTACCTGTATTTCTGGGTGGTCTACATCGAGCTGCAGTGTTACCCGATCTCGTATTCTATACTGGATTTTGTTCAGCTAACTCTGGGCATTCACGAATATAATGATCCATCGATCCACATTTAAAACAGGCCCGATCATGCAATCTATAACTGCCAGGACATCGTTTACTGCAATGTTTACACTTGGGTTGATTTGATCTGACATTACCCACACTAGCTACTGAGGTAGCTCTCGAGCTCACATGTGGTCTATCCCGATCTCGTCGTGAATAACCCAAAGTAGCCTTAGAACAGCTAAAATCATCTCGAAACTTCTTTGGTACCGATTGAAATAACTTACTGGTTGGTCTCTTACGTGAATCTCTAGCTTCAAGGTCAACTTTTCTTTTCTCTTCCCCGAGCTCTTCAGCTTTGCAGGCTCGCTCAACCAGTACTATGAACTCTTTTTCTCAAGTATGCCAACAAGCAATTTAATGTCTTCATTCAAACCATATTCAAATCGTTTACACATGATAGCTTCGATCAAAACACACTCACAGGCATATCAATTGACTCTCACAAATTTCTGCTCATACTCTATCACGGCCATTCGACCCTATTTCAACTTCAGAAATTCTTTGCGCTTCTGATTGATAAATCTCTGGTTGATATATTTCTTACGGAACTCAGTCTGAAAGAATTCCTAGGCCACCCGCTCTTTCAAAACCACCGATACTAGTGTATTCCAACAGTGATATGCGGTGTCTCACAGCAAAGATATGGCACATTTTAAGCACTCCTTTGGGGTACAAGATAGCTCATCAAACACACGAATAGTATTATCAAGCTAGAATTCAGCTCGCTTAGCATCATCATCATCAGTGGCTCTAAACTCTTCAGCCCCATATTTTCTAACTTTATCACCAGAAGGCTTAAGCAATCTCAACGGATCACTCATTTGAGGTATTGAAGGTATCAAAGATGGATTAGTCGGGGGTGGAGGTTGTTGTGCAATTGGATTAGTCCGGATATAATGAGTAAACCAGTCATTCATCATTTGGTAAAAGGCTTGTTTAGCCTCTCCTTCTTGGTTACTCGAAGTCGGTCGAAAATCAACCGGTACTGTCCCTTGCGTGGAAGCAGGCGTTATACTCTCAACATCATCAGCTACAGCTCTATCGGGATCCATTTACTATACAAAAACACATTTTCAAATGTCAGAAGTCATCATACTATCACAGTATATAATATGACATGTATAGCTAGACTCACACGCGCTACGTTAGTCCTAGAATTGACTAAACCGTAGCTTTGATACCAATAAAATGTAGCCAGATTAGGGTTACGAGGCATTACTGATCAAACGCAACTCAAAGTAAACAAATAAAAAATTTATACTTCGTAAATCAATCACATAAATACTTTCATCTTATTTAAAATTTCAAATTATTAATATGAAAAACATATCATATACCGAGCATATATCAACCAACTCACTTATTATCTGAGTATCAAAACAATTTTATAGCTAATGCTCATGTACACTTTAACAACAAATTGTGCATGCTCCATACTTACCAACAATCAACTCATATAGTTATTTAATAACTATGGTAATGAATCAAACAAGTTACCCTATTTAATTAATCAGTATCATTACACTCAAATAATTCATGTCGTATCTGTACAAATTAATAACTCAAATTCATAAGCAAAACCAACATTCCAAAAGGTTATAAATAAAACCCATTTCATTTCCTTATCTATACGGCTAACACAATTCATTTATACATATTCATAAGCTTACAATTAACTAACGAATTTATATAGCCATACACATATACATATCAACCATAATATAAGTGCATATATATACATGTAAAAACATAAAAGAGCTCAACTAACATATCATTATCAAAAACCAAAGAACACATATCCTTTATTCATTGATCCAATCTCTTTATATAAATCTAAGTCCCAATATGTCCGACTTACCATAATAACAAATCAAGTATCATACATATCATTAATATAGTCCATAAGTGAACATCGAATTTACACCATGCATATATCTTAATTTTTTTATCTAGCTAATACATGATATATCTTAGCTCGATTAACAACCATTATATACCATATGACCGAAACACATAACAAACTTCACAAACATCAAATATCTTGGATATATTCTGAATATAAGCTCAAACCAAGACCAAAAATTCATTATAACCAATTCAATCTTACCACATTCAAAATCATCAACCAACCTCAATTCACAAACACATATCACAAATTCTAATCATCCATGGCACATAGCATGACAACCAAATGGACTTAAAACATAATTAAACCAAAACTGAGCTCAAACATAGAAGTTAAGCTATTTTCACATGGCTCAAATTATACATAGACCAAAATACAACATTTAAAAAGTATAATCCAGCCGATACATGCCATAGTTCCAAAATTTTAGCTTATAAAATACCGAAGACAGTTAATAGTGCGATAAACTTTTCTGATGATCCCCGAGCTCGTAACTCGACTCCAAAATCTATAAAATAGAGGCAAACACAAGCACATACAATAAGCTAACATAGCTTAGTAAGTCATAAGCAAATAAACAAGCCAATGATATAATCAACTCAAATAAACTAAACCAAATTATATTATCATTACCACAATTAATCTCAAACTTAAAAATTTCATAAATAATACATTTTCATACACAAATGCTACCTTGGCCGAATGCTCATATAATTAAAATAACAAATTATTATTCAACTTTCTAAACCAAATTGTCATTATATAGCCAAATATACATACACCTATATGCACAAGTTCAATAATCATAATATAACATCATGTACATATACTACTTATGTGGCCAAATATATATGATTATATATACACATACTTAAGAATCAATTCCACAATTTTCATATCATTTACTCACAAAGCCGAATACAGTTACCATGTTCACATACATTCTTCCTTTACTTCATACAAGACTTACAACAAATATCAAGTAACTTACTTACCTTATTTCAAGTAGGAAAATAAACTAATTCACACCTGATCATTTTAGCTCAATTTACACATTCGATCACACTTATCATTGCCCGATGAACCATTTGAAATTGGATAGGACACTCAGATAATCACAAATATCGTACAATGCCAACGTCCTAGACGTGGTCTTACATGTAATCACATATAAATGCCACTGTCCCAAATAGGGTCTTACTCGCACACATATATCGGAGTCACATATCAATGCCATGGTATCACTCGCACATCACATATCGGAATCCTATGTCATGAAGTATGTAACCTAGCTATTCCTAAGGTTCATACGGGGCTTTCAAACGTCGTAACTCAGTTGAAACGAATTCATAAACATTTCTGCCAAACTTATTCACATTTGGCTAATACATCTATATACTTATATATTTCAATTCAACATATATGATTCACATTTAAATATAAATTAAGTTCATCTAATTGCTTATAAACTTACCTTGGATGATGAAAAACCGAAACGGAATGGCTAGTCGACAACTTTAGTCTTCCCCAGATCCAAATCTGATTTTCTTTTTTCTTGATCTAAATTAATATAAATTAAACTTATTTAATAAAATATTCAATCAAATTCACCTAAAAACACATAAATGGGAAAATTACCATTTTACCCTGACATTTTACACTTTTTACAATTTAGTCCCTATTGCACAAGACACAAAATATGCAAAATCTCAAAATACCCATGTTAGGCCGAATGTTTCTACTGTTCATACAAGCCCATATATTTCATTTATTTCACATTTTAGTCCCTCAAATTATTATTTTTGCAATTTAGTTCTAATTACTCAAAATCATCAAAAATTCCAATACAAAACATGTTAATCTATCACATATGTTTTATTTTCTACCATCAAACAACAAAAATCACAAGCTTTCAACAATGGCATAACTCAAAACATTCACCAAAATAAAAAATTCAAGCATGGGTCTTGTAGACAACTTAGCAACAATCTCAAAAACGTAAAAATTATCAAAAACTGAACTAGTTACATACATTGATTGAGCTTAGCAATGGCTGAACATGAAAAACCATATTCCTTTCTTTTTCTTTTCAGTTTCAGCAATGGTAAGAAAGTATGAATACGTATGTGTTTTATTATATGTTTTATATTATTATTACATTTTAATTAATTTACAATTATAACCTTTATAATTAAATAACTAAAACATATATACTAAGGGTACAACCGACCATCACTAACTCCAATGGTCTATTTGCAACTTAAATGCTTTAATTTAAAAATCCAATAGCAATTCAACCTTTATACATTAAACTACCAAGTTTTCAATTTATGCGATTAAGTCCTTTTGTTTAATCGAGCACTAAAATGACAAAATTAAATCACGAAAATTTCACACATACAAATTAACACATAATAAATATAAAAAATAATTTCTATATATTTTTTGACTCGGATTCGTGGTCCCGAAACCATCGTTATGAATAGGGTCAAAATCGGGTTGTTACATTATGCCTTGAGATAGTTAAAATCGCACGAGAAGAATTATCCAACGCACTATTTGTAATTGGTCGCTGTTGTTTTTGCTTTGAAAATTTGGCATCATCTTTTTTACAGTGAGAAATGCCATATTTTTATTGATCATAAGAGTTTAAAGTATCTGATGACTCAGAAAGATTTGAACTTGCAACAATGGAGATGGCTCAAGTTACTGAAGGATTATGAATTAGTGATTGACTATCATCCGGGAAAGGTGAATGTAGTCGGAGATGCCTTCAGCAGAAAGTCCTTGTTTCCTTTGAGAGCTATGAATACGAAGCTAAATTTTTCTAATGATGGTTCAATTTTGGCCGAGATGAGAGCTAGACCGATATTTCTTTAGCAAATTTGTGAAGCTCAGAAATATGATAGTGAATTGCATGTCAAAAGAGCTCAGTGTGAATTGGGTAGTGATTCAGAATTTTAGATTGATTTGGATGATTGTTTGATGTTCTGAGATAAAGTATGTGTACCAAAGAATGATGAACTTATTCAGAAAATTTTACACAAGGCACACAGTGGTTGTTTATCAGTTCATCCGGGTAGTACGAAATGTATAATGATTTCAAGAAATTGTATTGGTGGTCAAGTATGAAATGAGATATCTCTGAATTTGTATCGAAATATTTGATTTGTCAACAAGTAAAAGCCGAACACCAAGTGCCTTCGGGTTTACTTCAGCCAGTGAAAATGGGATAAGATTACGATGGACTTCGGAACGGGTTTGCATTTGACTCCAAAAAATAAAGATGTCTTCTGGGTTGTTGTTGATATATTGACAAAATTAGCTTATTTTATTCCGGTACATATCGACTATTCAGTTGATAAGCTAGTTGAATTGTACATTGCTGGAATTGTTAGATTGCACGGAGTGCCTATTTCTATTATATCGGATGGAGATCCGAGATTTACTTCACGATTTTGGAAAAAGTTGCAAGATGCTTTGGGCACAAAGTTGAACTTTAGTACTGCATTTCATCTACAAAATGATGGTCAATCTGAAAGGACGATTCAGATTCTCGAAGATATGCTTTGTTGTTGTGTTTTAAAGTTTGAAGGTCGTTGGGAGAAATATCTACCTTTAGTCAAATTTGCTTATAACAACAGTTTTCAGTCGAATATAAAGATGGCACCGTATGAGGCATTGTATGGCCGCAAGTGTTGAACTCTATTGTACTGGACCGAGCTCAGTGAGAGGTAGATTCACAGAGTTGATTTGGTTAGAGAAACTAAAGAGAAAGTGAAATTTATTCGTGATTATTTGAAAGCCGCTTTGGATAGATAGAAATCGTACGCGGATTTGAAATGGAAAGAAATTGAATTTCAAGTCAGTGCTAAAGTATTTCTGAAAGTCAGATTTGAAATGGAAAGAAATTGAATTTCAAGTCAGTGCTAAAGTATTTCTGAAAGTATCTCCATGGAAGAAGATTCTGAGATTTGGCCATAAAGGCAAGTTAAGTCCACGTTTCATTGGGCCATATGAGATTATTGAGAGAATAGGGCTGGTGGCATATCAGTTAGCTTTACCAACAGAGTTGGAAAGGATTCATAATGTGTTTCATGTGTCGATGTTGCAACAATGTCATTCTAACCCTTCACATGTGATTTCACCAACAGAAGTCGAGATTCAACCTAATATGACTTATGGTGAAGAACAGATCAGGATTTTGGCTTGGGAAGTTAAACAGTTGAGAAATAAAAGTATAGCCCTAATAAAAGTTTTATAGCAACGACATGGGATCGAAGTGGAAAGAGTTGTAACATTTTTTTCGGTAAGATTTTCAGTGACAAAAATCCCTAAAGTGGAAAGAGTTGTAACAGCCCATTTTAGGGTCAAATTAGAACAGTGGTTTTTGGACCACAAATCTGAAGTTGAAATGTTAATTTTATTATTTCTTTGAAGTCTATAGTATGATTGAATGATTATGTGAAAATTTTGTTAAGAAATTTTATCGATAAGGTGTCCAATTTGACTAAGAGGACTAAATTGTAATAGGTGCAAAATATGTATTCTAGAAGCTAAAGGTGTCTAATTGCTATGAAATTTTAAATTGGAGGTCCTTAGCTTGTAATTAGACCATTATACTTTAAGTTGGACAAAAATGGACATGGTTAGATAAAATTTCAAAGTTTGGCATTAAGGGCATTTTGGTCATTTAGGTAATAAAGACAAAAATAACTAATAAAAAGATGTCATCTTCTCCAATTTAGTCCCCTTGTGCTGAATTTGAAGAGTCACCATAGATAAGGTTTTGGCCAAAGCTTCCAAGCTCGATTTTTAGTTTGTTCTAGCCCCGTTTTTATTGATTTTAATGTTTTTTGAGATCCTTGTAACCTAATCTAACTATTTTAAGGATTAATTTGAAAGAAAGATGAAGTTTAAAATTTTGCCCATGTTAGATATTTGTGTCTTTTGATGTTTAATGGTAGAAAATGCATGTTTGGTGTTAGATAAACAACTTTTGCTAAGTGATTTTCGGTAAAAATGTCAAAAAGGACTTATTTGTTAAAATTATAAAATGAGTAGTAAATGTAACACCCCAAACCCGACCTAGAAGTTATGGCCGATTGTGATGTTACATTGGAGTGAGTTTTGAAAACGTAGTTCTATTAGAAAACTCCATTTGATTTAAAACCTCGTTCTGACCTTTTTGAGAAGCTAAGTTAATTTTATTTGGTTGATAAGTTACAGGTTTGTCTAGCAAAACATGTTTCATACTAAACCGTTGTTACACTTTAAAACTTTGCTCGTTGCGAAAGCTCTTAAAATAAGTTACGTAGTGAGGTAGTTGAAAATCATTTACCTTTTTAAAAACTCGAGTCCTACTGCTAACAGATTTAAGTCAATTTAAAAAAATCCCCAAACAAAAATAAAACTTAGAACGACCTTATTACACAAAATTTACCTAAATAAAACCACCTCTACTAGAAAATCTAAAAGCATGATCAGTGGTGTGGCCATCCCCGAGTCCCTCGCAGCACCGACCCACCTAAAGATTACCAGAGCAGATAAGCAAAAGAGTGAGTTTATGAAAACTCAGTGTGTAATCCTTATTTATCATGTAGTAAATCTTGCAGTGCAAACAGTCTGGGCCTAAGCCCTTAATAGTAGCATTATCAATATGGGCCTTAGCCCAGTACAGTAACAGTATTAGTGTGGGCCTTAGCCCAATTCAATACAATATCAGAAATGCAAATAGTGATCCTACCCATCCATCCTCTACACCTCACTCCGTCTAACGCTACATTCCATGTAGGGATAAAATCAACCCACTCATCCTTACACTCCAGAATATAGCACCAGTTGCGGCACTAAACAGTATATGCAACAAAGCTGCCAGTACAGTACACTTCCTCCAAATATATCAAACCCACCCCCATGCAACATGTCATGTCATAATATATACATGTATGCAAAATGTCATGCTTGAATACAGTCAAATATAGCATAGGGGTATATTAGTCATTTTACCTCTAAGGGAATAACAGTCATTTCATTAGTATGGGTTCTAAGTGTACTTACCGACCCATCAGTAAGTCTACAGTCATCTTAGGCGACCCATGCGACCTTAACAGTCAAACAGTGGAAATTGGCCCAAGCCCATAATACGGCCCATGTGGGCCCACACGTTCGTGTTGCCCAATAAAGCCCAAATAATGGCCTTGGCCGTATTAACTACATAGCTTAGCCTACAAAACTCAACACATCTGTGTGGTTTACTCATGGCCCCACACAGCCCATTTCGGCCCAACGTGATCCAAAATGACCTAAGCCCACGAAATCGCTCGTGGGGGTCTCTACAATCACATGCTTGCGCTTATGCATTTAGATGACCACACGGGCGAGCGCACGCTCGTGTGGCATCAATGGTACCAATTTTTTGGATTTTTTCATTTCTCAATTAAAGTAGTATGATTACACACCTGTTGCGAAACCGAGTGGAAGGTGTTAGAAGTCCACGAGTAACAATCCTACAATAATTCAAAATATCCCATTAGCCGCTTGGCAACTATAGACAACCTCCCCTTTAATACCCAACCACCCAAAACGTTAGGTACTCACCTTGAAAGAACAATAGTGATTAGACCCTCTCAACTGCTATGTATGATCGATCACCAAATCCTCCTAATGAATCGACAGTACAAAAAGGGGGGTTAGCTACTGGATTAAAACAACAGAAAGGGAAAGTAAGTAAAAGTCGAAAAGCAAAACCCAAACAAAGACCTACCGAAAACGCAGGATAACCTTGGAGAAGAGAATAGTCAGCCTACACACCACCAAAAGTAGAAAGAAGACCAAGTGATAAGTGGTACAAACATACCCCTAGCAGCGAATAGCAGAGAAGGGAAAATATTAACAGGAGTTTAGAATGGAGAGGAGAAAAAGAAGAAAAACCAAGGCACTTATCGATTGTCAATGAATCCTCAAAAACCTGACCACAAAGCAAAACCAGAGAAAGTAGAGGGTGAAGTAGTATTCAGCTAGAATCCTGGCTAAAGAGTGGTGATAACAAAACGATTTGATGGAGAAAAGAAAAATAGACAATAACTATAGAACCAACAGAAAAATATGAGGGAAAGGTTGACAATGTTTGGGTTAAGCAATGAGAGAAAATCGCTTATACCAAAAGAGTAAAGATGAGAAGTGAAAGGGTATTTGGCTAGGCTAGGAGAAGAAAGAAAAGAGAGTATTCCCCAAATGGTCAATTCGACCTCAAACCCTAAAAACGCAATGTTGAACCAATAACGAAAAGAAGAGCAAAACAAAAACCAATTTCGGCACCCTCAAAAGCCTATGACTGAATTGGTACAATGAGTTCCCACATCCGGAAAACCACTTCTACACCTCTCAAATTCCTTTAATTTTCTCCCAAAAACTCTCCACAAATCCCTCACCTGATCACTCCTCTATCCATATTTCCATTTTCCTCCTCAAATCACTTCTCCATCATCTCCTCAACTAACAAGTTCAAACTCTACTCAACCAAGTAAAGTTTTGGTCAAACATAACCTCCTCCCCTGGCCATCAATAAAAATAATCTTTTTATGCACAAGTAGGGAGTCGAACCTTTGACCCCTTACACATTCCACATGCCACTTACCACCTGGCTAGCAAGCTTTTTATGACACATCCTTCCCACATTTATTTAAAAAATTCACTAACAAGAGACAGGGTTTATTCAGGCCAAAGTCAAAATTTTGTTCAAGCCAAGGCTTGAACTCAAGACTTCTCCAACACTCCTTAGGACACTCAACCACTGAAGCAAGCATACACTTGTGCAACACAACATACAAAGTAAACACCTAAATTTTTGGGGCGTTACAGTAAAAGTTTGATTAATTGGAAAATATGGGCCGATATGATTATGAAATGGTTCAGCTAGGCTTGGGTTTTGAAGAAATTGAATACATTTCATTTTACGAGCCTAGGGACTAAATTGTAAAAAAGTGGAACATTAAGGGCAAAAATAAAATTTTTCCATAATATGATTTTGGGCCAAATAGAATAATGTGAGTATTAAATGAGTTAAATTTGTTTTTATAGATCAAGAAAAACAAGGTTCGGACCTCGATCGGGGGAAAAATAAAGTTTTTGACGATTAGGTCCAATTCTACTATTTTTGTACCGAGGTAAGTTCGTATGTAAATAATGCATTGTTATATTTATTTTTTAAATGTTTTAATATTGTATGAATTGTGATTGACTCTCTGGATGTATTCGACAAATTTTTGACAAGCGAGAAATCCTGGTTGAACCTTAGGAATAGAAAAGGCTACGAGTGACATGTCACTAGGAACCCATATGCATATGTGACTATGTATCCGAGTGCTGGTCCCGTACATCCTATTAGTGGCTGGGTGTTATGGCATATGTTGTGGATACTTGACAGCTTGTGTGAGCAGCACTGGGTAGTTACGTCCTGATTGATAGCTTGTGTGAGCAGGCTCGTGAATAGCTCGAGAACAAGCCTATATGTGTTATGAGATATGAGGTAGCTTTAGCTAAATATATGGCATTTATGTGCAAGATTTTCTGAGTGACTGATAATATTCAAAGTGCTAAACAGGAATGTCAAATATGTAAAAGGATATGGTTATGTTACGTGTTGGTACATGTATGTACATAGAACTCATAAATAATAAACTCGATGGGTGATGAACTCTTGGTAAGGTTGTGATTGAGCAAGTTATGACTATGAGATTCTAGTAACATTTATGTTATCTCACATTATATGAATTGCATGATTAAGGTGTTGTTTAGATGCTTATTATTTGCATATGAACTTACTAAGCTATATAGCGTACTCCCCTTTCTTTCCCTTGTCTTTTAGTGTCACCAAGCTAGCTCAGGTTCAGAGACTGTCAGAGATCCATTCACACTATCAATTGTTTTGGTATTAATGAATTCAACATTTTGATTTATGGCATGTATAAGGGACTTGGTCATTCTGTTATGTGTCATGATTGATTTGGCCAAATGTGTTGGCTTATATTGGTTAGAAGTTCATTTTGCATAAGGCCATTTGAAAAGAGCCAATATTGGTTATAAGTATATTCCTATAATGATGCCTTTCTTGAATGATGTATTGATGTCTTAGTTGTGGATGTTTGGTTGTATGTATATGCTTGGATTGCTGCTATGTTATGTTGTGTAGATATGTGCATAAAAGGGTGGCAAAATGGCTTGGTAAATAGCCTTATTTTGTCCACACAGGTAGACACACGGGCGTGTGTCTAGGCCGTGTATGAAACACGGCTAGCACCACGGGCATGTGTATAAGTTGTGTGTCCCCTGTATCTTAATTTTGAGAAATAGAATGCTTAAAATTGAGCACATGGGCAGAGACACGGGCGTGTGTCTCGACCGTGTGGATGGCAAGGCCTTGAACACGGGCTTGTGCCCTGGCCTTTTGAATTCTGTACCTAATTTTTGAAAATTAATTTCCCATACGACCTAGCACATGGGCGTATGACTTGGCTGTGCGATCTCAATTTGTTCATGAGTTACAAATCAGTGAGTTACATGGGGTCAGAACACGAGTGTGTGTAACCACACGGCCTGCCCATACGAGCGTGTCCTATATCCACACGAGTGTGTGACGCTTGTATATTGGAAAAATTTTCTAAGTTTTGTAAAAATTTCTAAAGCTCACGGTTTAGTTCTGAATCATTTCCAATGTACGTTTTTAGCCTCGTAGGCCTTTATCAGGAACTTTATGACTAAATGAAAATGGTTTTAATTTGGACACAAATTCATAACCTGAAATTGTATGTTTGATCATGTGACAAGTCCGGTAATGCCTCGTTGTAACATCCTGATTTTCGGGTTTTTTGCGATTCCTGATATTTTAAGTAATTTTCTAAAAATTGGTATGTGATTATGGAATTCATAATTTGGGTGTGTAAATTGGCTTATGGAAGGCTTATGAGTTAGCCAAAACCCGGTTGAATTTTTAAATTTTGGACTTAGGAGTTAGGGGTTCTGGCTAGGTGCCCTTATATTAAGTTGTGGGTAAAGTGTATCACAAAAAGAGCTTTGGTAGAGTGGCAAGGGTGACGCCACTAAGCTCCTAAAAAGGTGGCGTGTGGAGCATAAGGGAAGACTTGGGATCGATTCCCTGTGTTGGCAAATAAGAGTATTTATTTTTATGTGCAGGAAGGGTAAGTGTTGGAACCTAAGTGATTTTGTAAGAGGAGAGTTGGATCAAGTCAAACGCATGGATTAAGGAGGGATAAGGGGAGAGATTTTAGGGATTTGAGAGAAGGATAGAGCTTAGCCGTTTGGAAGGGGTTAGAGAGGGGAAATCGGCAGAAGGGTATTAGGTTAGTAATTTCGGCATTAGGGTCTTAGCTGTGCCGTTTTCTCCTTTGTTTTAGTTTTTCTCTTCTTTTTCTTCCCTAGCCGAATCTACCATCCTTCCTCTCATCTTTTTTCCCTTTTCTTTTTCAAAATCCAGCCTATTACTTTCCTCTACACATTTATTATTTCTTTCTTTAATCTCTACTTCTGCCGAAATACCGCAAAAAGCCGAAATCAGTGAAGATAGGTCGGTGCCGATTCTTTGTGACCAGCAACCTTTTCTTTCCTTTTCAATAGTTGGCGTTCAATTCCTTTACCTTTTAGGCATCTGGATTCAAGTGGAGGAAGACTGTGGTAAGTGTTCAAACTCTAAACAATTCCTAGTGTAACTATGGCCAAAAGCCGAAACCCCTCTAGTTTAGGGAGGTGGCTGAATGTGGGTGTAGGCCTTATGGGGTCTTCTTTTAATATTTTTTTGTTTTATTTATTGAAGGGGCAGCAAGGTTTAGTGTCGACTTGGAGTAGCTTAGATCATCGGAGTGGCTAGACCTAGTCATCAATCGCGACAAAGGTAAGATTCCTAAGGCCATTATGGATGGTGGCCGAATGTGTAAGTATTAGTATTAGATGATTTGAGGTTTGGTTCAATTATGGGAAGCTGATTATTAACTATGGATTATAGGAGAAATCGTGTAGGAGATCTCGTCGAGGAATATCGCCAAATAGGTGTGTAACGAACCCTTTTCATAGCTTAAAGCGATAAATGCCGAAAAGCCGAAATGCTGAAATTCTGGCATTTCGAGGACTTGTGAGCAAGCGAACGCTCACTAGTTAGTTAGAATCGATGAGATGATGATCGAGAATAATGGAAACCGTAAGGACGTGTTTTTGGCGTTCACGATAAGTTGGGCCTCGAGGGGCTGAATTAGGGCCCAATAGGCTTTCGGGCCCATTTGGGTAAATTTGGTAGGAAATGGAAATCTGTTAAATTGCATGTTTAAACTGTTAATACTGTTATGGATATAGGCTAAATGGGCATAGATGACAGAATCGGCTAAGTAGGGCCCATTAGGGGTTTTTGGCCCAATAACTCGTTTTCGCTAAAAATGGGCCAGAATCACTGTTTGCACCCATGAATTGTTTGTAACCGTTAATGAACATGGAAACCCTAATTTTTGGTAAAATTACAAGATTACCCTTATAATATGAAAATGACTGTTTGGCCCCTAGGTAAAAATGACCATTATACCCCTAGGGTTTATATATGAACTTAATGCATGGGATTTTGATAAACATGATATGTATGATATGCACATGACATGTATGATATGCACATGATATGTATGATATGCACACGAGATGTTCATAAATGCATTGGGTTGGGTTTTTATATGGATGCAGGAAGTGCAAAAGGGCTTATGCCCCAGTTATTAAAAGGGCTTATGCCCCAGTTATTAAAAGGGCTTATGCCCCAGTTATTAAAGGGCTTTGCCCCAGTTATTAAAAGAGGCTAGGCCTCTAGTTATTAAAAGAGGCTAGGCCTCCAGTTATATGATAAAGCAGCTATGCTGCCAGTGGAGAGTTATGGCGGGGTGGGTCGAGTTAATCCCCACATGGTGTGTTGGTTGGTACGGGTTGAGAGTAGCGGATGGTGGGTTGAGTAGCCTCCCCAAATGGGTTGCATTCTTTATTGACATTACATGTGACATAAAAATGGGCCTTTGGGCCGTACCGTTTATAGTAAAGGCTTCGGCCCAGTAATATGAAATATGAAAAGGCTTCGGCCCAGTGTTATGAATTATGAAATATGAAAAGGGCTATGGCCTAGTACATGTTTGAGATTGGTTTTGGGCTTAGACCCAACAGGCTGTTATTGTTTTGGGCTCTGAAAGGGGCTTGTTGCACACTGAGTTTCCAAACTCACCCCCTTTCCTTAACCTTGCAGGTGAGCCTTGATGTGGGGACTTGGGCCGGAGGGGATTCAGAGTAGCCACGGTGATTGTCTTTGGACTTTTAAATAAGCGTTGGTTTTCATTAGATTCCCTTTAATTATTATTTATTTTTGGGTTGTAATAAGGCCATTTTAACTTTCCTTTTATTTCTTTTCGGGATTATTTTAATTTTAATAACTTCAAACCTGGTTGATAATTATTCAAATGGGCTAGACTTAGGACGTGTTTTCAAAACGATACTTGTTTTCAAAAGAGTTCAACACCCCGATTAATCAATTTATCAAATTCGTTCACTTAAACAAATTTAAACTCGATATAACAAAGTGTGGCTATGGTTGTGGGCATGTCTAGGATTGGATCCAATCAAAGAGCTTGGTACTTAAGCAGCCTTCATGGCTCACCTCCTCTGTCTCGGATACCGGCCTGGTGCCCAGCTTCTATACACTTTGTTAACTCAACAAAATATATGGTTTTAAAACACTAAAACGAAACGTGGGTTTTCAACTCCAATGTGGCACGTCAGATTTGGCCATAACGTCTGGGCTGGGTTTGGGGTGTTACACTCGTACCCTGTTCTGACGATGAATACGAGTAAAGGGTGTTACATGCACTACATTAGAAGACAAAAAGAAATTACATGATAAGTTCACTGAATATACTGTCAAAGTTACAAATCACCTGGGTCAGTGTGTTATCATTGATCAATTATGTAGATCATGTCCACTGAAATTTAGGGGTGATGATTTTCTCGCTAGTTTGATTTTATTACCCTTTGACGTGTTTGAAGTGATTCTAGCTATAGACTGGTTGACTCTGCATGATGCTGTTGTGAGATGTAGAAAAAAGCATATCATGTTAAAATGTTAGAATGGTAAACGAATCTGAATTAAGTAAGATAGATTGCATGGTACATCTAATATGATCTCAGCTATGATGGCACAGAAATATCTTAAAAACGGTTAGAAAGCATATCTTGCTTATATAGTTGATTCCAGGTTTCAGAATTGAAATTAAAATTGGTTCTGATTGTGTGTGAGTTCCAAGATGTGTTTCTAGAGGAAATACCAGGGTTACCACTAACCAAAGAGGTTGACTTTGCTATAAAATTGATGCTGGGAACATCTCTAATGTTGATATCTCTATATAGAATGGAACCTACAGAATTGAAAGAGTTGAAAGCACAGTTGTAAGATTTGACAGATAGGGCCTTTGCTCAGCCTAGCTTTTATCTTTGGGGTGCTCTTGTGCTGTTTGTTAAGAAAAAAGATGGATCAATGTGACTATGTATTGATTATCGACAGCTTAACAAAGTCACGATCAAGAACAAGTATCCATTTCCATGTATCAATAATTTCCTTGATCAGTTGAAAGGTGCGACAATATTCTCAAAGATCGATGTTCGTTCTAGTTATTATCAGCTATAGGTTAGAGACTCTAGTGTGCCGAAAACTACGTTCAGAACCACGTACGGACATAATGAGTTTCTGCGATGCCATTCAGTTTGACTAATGTACATGTTGTATTTATGGACTTGATGAATAGAATTTTTAGACTGTACTTAGAAATATTTGTGGTTGTATTCATTGATGACATTCTGATCTATTCATGAGATGAGATAGAGCATGCACAGTATTTGAGAATTGTTTTGCAAACTTTACGCAAAAAATAGTTGTTCACTAAGTTCAACAAATGTGATTTCTGGCTCTGAGAAGTCAGATTTTTGGGACATGTGGTATCAGCATACGATATTAGAGTTGATACAAGTAAGTTATCAGCTGTGGTAGACTAGAAATATCGGAGAAATGTATCCGAAGTCAGAAGTTTCCTAGGTTTAGTCAGATATTATCAAAGATTTGTTAAGGGATTTTCGATGATTGCTACGCCGTTGACGAGACTACTTCAAAAAGATGTGAAATTCGAATGGTTTGAGAAATGTCAGCAAAGTTTTAATCAATTAAAAACTTTGTTAATTGAGGAACCTGTGCTAGTTCAACCAGAGTTCGGTAAAGAATTTGTGATTTACAATGATGCTTCATTGAATGGCTTGGGCTGGGTTTTGATGCAAGAGGGCTAGGTGGTAGCGTATGCTTCCTGAAAATTGAAATCGCATGAAAAAACTATCTGACTCACAATTTGGAACTTGTAGCTATAGTATTCGCTTTAGAGATTTAGTGACACCATTTGTATAGAGAAAAATGTCATATCTTCATGGATCATAAATGCCTAAAGTATTTATTGACATAAAAAGACTTGAACTAGAGATAGCGTAGGTGGCTTGAGTTATTGAAAGACTACATTTTGATCATTGATTATATTTCGGGAAAGGATAATGTTGTTACTGATGCACTGAGTAGAAAATCCTTGTTTACTTTACGAGCTTTGAACACAAAATTGACATTGATTGATGATGGTTCAATTTTAGTTGAATTGAAAGCTAATTGACGTTTCTGCAACATATTTGCTAAGCTAAAAACAGTGATGATGTTCTGATCGCTAAATAGAAATAGATCGAGAAGACACTTGATTCAAATTTTCTTATTGGTTACGATGAAAGTTTATTCAAATTTTCTTGTTGGTTCCGATGAAAGTTTATTTGGCAAAGACAAAATTTGTGCTTTGAGAAATTCTGATCTCGTTCGAAAGATTTTATAGGACTCACAATGGTAGCTTGCCGATTCATCCTAGTAGTAATAAAATGTATGGTGATTTAAAATAGATGTATTGGTGTCCAGGTATGAAATGAGAGAATTTAGATTTTGTGTCGAAATGTTTGGTTTGTCAGTAAGTTAAAGCTGAGCATCAAGTACCATTTGTTTTGTTACAACCAGTAATGATGCTAGAGTGGAAATAGGAAAATGTCACTATAGATTTCATAACAAGGTTGCCTCTATCTCCGAGAAAGAAAGATGTTGTGTAGGTCATTGTAGATCATTTGACGAAATTCGCACATTTCATTCCAATGCGTATGGATTTTATTCTTGAGAGATTGGCAGAGTTATATGTTGCTGAGATTGTTAGATTACATTGTGTGCCAATTTCTATTATCTTTGGTAGAGATCCACAGTTTACATCTCCATTTTGGAGCAAGTTATACGAAGCTCTAGGTACTCGACTACATTTTAGTATAGTGTTTTAGCCATAAACCGTTGGTCAGTTTGAGTGAGTAATTCGGATACTTGAGGATATGCTTCAATGTTCTGTTTTAGAATTTGAAGGTAACTAGGACAAATTTCTACCGTTGGTTTAATTTGCATACAACAACAGTTATGAAGCAAGTATTAAAATGGCACCGTAAGAAGCTTTATATGGTCAAAAGTGTTGAAATCTGTTATACTTGATTGAGCTCAGTGAGGAAAAGGTATTCGGTGTTGAAAAGAAAAGATATTGAATTTCAAGTCAATACGTAACACCCCATACTCATATTTAACACCGGAATAGGGCACGAGGCATTTCCAGACTTACATCGCAAACAAATATACAATTCTGAGTCATAAATTTTCATCCAAATTAAAACCATTTGTATTCAATCATAAAGTCCCTAATATGAGCCTACGAGGCCCAACACATGCTTTGGAAGTGATTCGGGACTAAACTAAGAACTTAAGAAATTTTTACAAAACTTAGAAAAATTTTGCTATGAAAAGGGGTCACACGCCCGTGTGGTTAGGGACACACCTGTGTGGGTAGGCCATGTGATCATGCACTCCCGTGTCCCTAACCCGTGTAACTCTTTGTTTTGAAAAGCATGAACAAATTGAAGCCACACGGCCAAGCCACACGGCTATGTGCTAGGCTGTGTGGTTAATTAATTTTCATAAAATTGTGTAGACTTCACACGGTCGGGACACACGCCTGTGTCTCCGCCTGTGTGCTCAATTCTGAGCATTCTATTTCTCAAACTTAAGGTACAGGGGTCACACAACCGAAACACATACCCTTGGGGTAAGCCGTGTGTTACACATGGCCTTGACACACATCCGTGTGTCTACCCATGTGGACAAAATAGAGGCTATTTACCAAGCCATTTGTTACCCTCATTTGGCCATACACACCCACAATCTTAATGGCATAAATCATGGCATATTTCGGCAACCAAAACATCAACAAACAAGGTCAAATCATGTCATTTCATTATTCACACTCCACATATTTACAACATCATATTTTGCCAAACAAATCATACCAAACTCACATTCTACAAGTTCCAATATGGCCAATAACATGCATAATTTTTACTTAGTTTTTCTAGCATACCAATGAGCCAATCTTAACCATTCAACAACAAAACCATTAAGCCATATTCAACCATTTGGCAAGCATTTACAAACCGCATCACACAAGAGATAATTGCACATGCATGCATATATAAATATATATATAAGCTTACAACCAATTCAACCAAAATTTGCCAAGTTACATGGCCAAATACCAAAACAAGCCTATGAATATTACAAACCAATACATTTGGCCAAATCATGATGACACATATAACAAAATTACTAAGTCCCTATATATGCCATATTCTCAAAATGTTTAAAATCATTAGTACCCAAAATAATAGTTTGATAATGTGATGCGAACTCCGATAATCTCCAACCCGAGCTAGCTTGGTGACACTATAAAACATGGAAAATAAAATGGAGTAAGCTATATAGCTTAGTAAGCTCGTATGAAAGAAATAAACAAACTTTACCATACATTTACATGCAAGTGATATAACATATGATAATGTAATTTAACAAAATCTCATGATCATCATTCACTTCCATCACAACTTACCTTGAAATCATCATTTCATGAATTAATAATCACAAGCTTTAAGTAATACATGTACCATCTCGTAATAATTTCATACTTAGTCTTATCATTGTTATACCCAATGAACCACTTGGGATAATAATGTAACAACCCGGTTTTGGCTAAATTGAAATATTGGTTTCAGAACCACAAAATCGATGTCAAAAAAATTATTTTAATATTATTTTTAGTATTTGCAGCATGTTATTTGATATGTGTGAAAATTTCGTGAGCTAATTTTATCAATTGGTTGTTTAATTTGATAAAAGGACTTAATCGCGTAAAACACAAAACTTCAATTCTACTTGTTAAAGGTGTTTAATTGCTATGATTTATTAAATTAAAAGTCCTTATGATGATATTAGACCATTGGTAGTGTTAATGGACAATTATGGTCATCCATCATATGTTTTTATATGTTTATAACAAAGGTTTTTATAATAAATGGATAAATTAAGTTAATTAAAATATAGCAAAACATGAAATTCTATTCATCTTCTTCCTTGGAAACCGAAAATAGAAAAGAAAGAAATTTTTTGAAGCTTTCTTAAGTTAAACACACTCCTACCTTGATTAAGATCAAGAAAAGTGAAATACGAAAAACATAAAGTTATCGACTAATCGACTCGATTCGCTATTTTAGCATCTGAGGTAAGTTCATATGTATTAAGCATTGTAAATATTATCCTTTTAGTGCTTTGATATTGCATAAATTGTATATACAGGACAACAATTATGTTCGACAACAAATCAGCTATTTGTGGCACTTAGTGTGCGATTCGACATAGCTTTGGCTATATATTGCACTTAGTGTATGATTTGAGATAGCTTTGACTATGTACGACACTTAGTGTGTGAGATAACGAGTGTGGCACTTAGTGTGCAAGATATCGAGTATGACACTTAGTGTACGAGGCATTGAGTATTCAACGCCATTCCGTGTATGTATGAACTTGTTATAGATTGGTACAGGTATGTACTTGTATATTATGAGTTTAAAATTAAAGAAGTTATAAAGTTTGTATATAAGCTTATGAACAAGTAGGTGAAAGGTTTGTTAGTAATCATAAAGTACATGATAATATGTTTAGATTGATAAATGTTGTATTTGTAATTAGTTAAGTTTATATCATACGATCTTACTAAGCTTATTAGCTTACTTTGTGTATTTTCTCATGTTTTATAGTGATATCGAAGCTAGCTTGGATTCAAGGATCGTTAAAGATTTCATCGCACTATCAAACATCTATTTTGGTACTTTTGAAGTTATGTATATATAGTATATGGCACATATAGGTTTGAGTCATTTTGAGTATGTTTGATGAACATGTGTTTTCAGGCCATTTGAGTTGGCTTGTGATAATGAATTTGTTAATGTATTAAGTTATGCAAATGGCTTTGTTTTGAGTTAGGTAATTGACCTATATTGAGTGAATGAAGTTGAATAGATAATGCATGTTGGAATGGTTTAACCATACGAATTATATATGTGAATTATGTCTAGTAAAACAAGTTGAGTTGATAGGTACTTGAATAGATAAATGACATTGAATTGAGTATTGAAATGGTTGAAATGGATATAGTATGATTGTGTATTGGTTGATGACTTTTGGCTGCATATTTGTGTCTTGAAATGGTGCCAATCGGGCTTGTATAAGTATGTTTAAAATGGGTGGCAAAATTGTAACATCCCGAATTAGGGTCTAGTCGGAACAATGGTTTTGAGACCATAAATCCCAAGTATAAATAATTATTTTATGATTATTTGATGATCCATGACATGATTGCATGTTTGTGTGAAATTTTCATGATGAAATTCTATGACTAAGATGTCCAATTTGACTTTAGAGACTAAATTGAATAAGTTGTAAAACTTGTGTTCTAGAAGCTTCAAGCATGAAATTGCATTAGATTATTAATTAGAGGTCTTTAAATAGAAATTTGACCAAGTTCTAAAATTTTGGACAAAAATGGGCACGAATAGGAAAATTTTGAAAGAAAGGCCCTAAGGGCATTTTGGTCATTTGGTTAATAAAAGAATAAAAAGGAAAATAAGTAAAAAATTTGCTCATCTTCTCCAAGTGCTAGCCGGAATTTTCAAGAGCCATATCTAGGGTTTTGTTCATCTTTTCAAGCTTGATTGTAAGTACTCCTAAGCCCCATTTTTAACGTTCTTTACATTTTTGAGATCCTTGAAGCATGATCTATCCATTTCTAGCCATATTTTGAAGTAGGGTTCATGTATGAAATTTGGACCATGTGTGACATGGTTTTATTTTGATGCTTAATGGAGGACTATGAAAGTTTGATGTATAATAAACATCTTTTACTAAGTGATTTTTAGTGAAAACACCTAAAAAGGACTTATTTGTAAAAGATAAAGAAATGGGTAGTAGGAATGTGGTTTAATGTGAAACATAGGTTGATATGAGTTAGAATATGAATCGACTCAGCTTGGGTAATAAAGAAAATGCATGTATTTCATTTTACGAGACTAGGGACTAAGTGTAAATAAGTGGAAAGTTAAGGGTAAAAAGGAATTTTACCAAAGTATGTGTTATGCGTCGATATGAGCAATGTGAGTATTGAACAAGTTCAATTTGGAATTATAAATCAAGAAAAACGTGATTCAGGTCTTGATCGGAGGAAAACAAGGTTTATGAGGATTAGGCTCGTTTCTATCATTTTGTACTGAGGTAAGTTCATTTGCAAATAATGCAACATATACCATACTTTAAAAGCTTTAAAGTTGCATGTATGGTGAGTACTTACATATTTGATATGATGTTGTATCATGTGTTTATTGTCTAAATTTTATCATGAATTATACTTTGATTATCCCTTTAATATATGATTGGTACTATGAGTATTGAAATCGACATTATGAGCAAGTTCGATAGAAATATGGTACCGAAGATTCCCGTTTGAACCTTAGGAATAGTTTAGGATACAACTGATATGTTAGTAGGAGCTATCTGATCTGAACTCATTGAGTTGTAGTCTAAGTTCATGATATATGTGACATCTGAACTCATTGAGTTGTGGTCTAAGTTCATGATGTATGTGGCACATGTTTTGGTGTTCCGGGTACTGGTCTCATATATTCTACCAGTGGTTGGGTAGTCTGGCATGTGTTACGGATACCTAACAGCCTATGTGAGTAGACCCGTGAGTAGCACGAAAGCGAGCAACATGTGATATGTGATACGAGGTAGCATTGGCTACATATGAGGCACTTAGGTGAGAGATTCTGGTGTATCCAATAGTATTCCGAGTGTTCAACGAGTAGTTCTAAAGGAAGTTCAATGAGTAATATTGATGAATACGTCAAAGACGAGAAAGTAAGTTATTATGTGCAAGTGGCACAGGTATGTAGATCGAACTCATGAGAATGACATGAGATATGATGAACTTGTGGTAAGAACATATATATATGAAGAATAAGTTTAAGAGATTTGATAAAATGCAAGGTTATATTCATTATGTTAAATGTATGATTAATGCTTGTTTAAGTTGCATTTTATTTGCATGTGAACTTACTAAGCTTCAAAGCTTACCCTCTTTCCTTCCTCTTTCTTATAGTGTCGCCAAGCTAGCTCGGGGATCAGAAGACATCAGAGATTCAATCACACTATCAATTGAATATTTGGTATAACTAGTCTTATTATTTTGAGTATGGCAAGTATAGGGACTTGGTCTTTTTGTTACATGTCATATTGATTAGCCAAATGTGTTGGCTCATGAAGGTATTATGATTATTTTGTATATGGTCATGAGAGGTGGCTCATATTGATTATTTGGGTTGTAACCCTTATTATTGGTGCATGCATGCAAATGTGCTTATGCTTTAATGTGGTTATGGTAGCTTATGGCTAATAAGTATGATGGATGGCATGTATGTTTGGTGTATGAAATATGATTAATGTGTATGACAATAAATGTTATGCAAGTGGGTAGCTTGAAAGTAGGTTATTTAAGATGATAGACAAATATGAAATTGGTGTGGAATGCCATATGAAAGCATGATAGTTTAAATAGGTAATATGTTGACATTACTAAGTCATAATTTAACCATGAATGTGAATGCTTGTGTAACACCCCTAATCCGTATCCGTCGCCGGATTAGGGTTATGAGACGTTACCAATCATACAATTGCTTAAACAAATATTTATTAACATAAATGTTTGTACCGATTTCATTGATATATCAGGGACATTTCATACAATAATATAAATTTTACACATGATTATCCCTATCAAGGTTTGAATTATTTTGAACATCTACAATAAAATGTAATAAAATAAAATGCACTTATACAACTAAATTACATAAATTTTATTCAATCATTTTATACATTCATCATAAGTCATTAATGCAGGTTTTATGCCTAAGTTTATATCAACTTTGCATGTTATGCATAATTACACAAACTAAAGACAAACATTTGGAAATGTTCGAAAATCCATTCCATTCTATAGCTATTCGGCTATCACAACTCAATTGCGTATTTTGCAACTTTATAAAAATCAACGAATCAATATAATCATGCACATTTGCAAACCAATCAAATATAAACATATATATATAACAAGACATATAAGAACTCATCCATATGTCATGGTCAAATACTAAATCACATATGTTCATTGATATTTCCCAACTATCTTAAACTTTTAACCACCTATTATCAAGGTTGATTTAACCTTTACGGCAACATCATAAATATTGAATATATACATGCAAACATATTAATTTATCTAAATAATAATCTTATATATATACATTCCTATACAATATATCAAGGCCAGACCAATAAAATAAGGTACACATATATTATATGTATCTTACCTACAGCAAAGACCTTATTTAACATAAAGAACATACCATTTAAACACCTCAAAGGTCCACAAAGTATATACGCTATTTACCATCAATCAAACTTAGTGAACATTCAATCCAATAGGCATAAATCGAATAGAAACATAGCAGCATTCATTTTTCAGCACACGCAATACCTAACACAAGTTCATGTGTAACACCCCTTACCCGTATCCGAGGCCGGGCTAAGGTACGAGGCCTTACCAGAAAAACATACAAACATTAAACTAAAATACGAGCCATAAAATTTTATTCATATTTCAAAGCGTTCATTCTCTTACACATAGTCCCTTATTTGAGTCTATGGAGCCCAAAACATACTTTAGAAAGGGTTTAGGACTAAACCGAGAACTTACAAAAATCTTGGAAATTTCATGCTTTAAGGCTCCACACGCCCGAGTCCCAAAGTCGTGTTCCATACACGGCTGAGACACATGGTCGTGTCTCTGCCTGTGTGGAATATACCTAGGCTATTTTCCAAGCTTTGGTCAACCTTGATCTCTTACACACTTATACAAAATCAAAAGCATATAACATGGTATTCATTTAATGATTAAACATCCTCAATTAAACCACAAACATAGCATTTGTATGTCATCATACATGTGTCCCTCATACTCATTTTACCTTGTTTATTATAGTACCACTTATACATTTATACCAAGATTATCATCTTACCAAATATCTCCATCTTAATCATCAAGCATTCATATTTAAAGCTAGATCATATCTTTATAAAATACCACGATTCAAATGCGCAGAATAACATGTTTGCCTGAAACATTTCAATTCAATTTCATACCCAACAAGCATTACATTGAGAGTAGTCATATATATATATACATGTCATGATACATAACATTCTCTTTTTGTTTTCTTATAAACACATATCATTTATTTCATTATATCAATATTTCATATACCATAGTTTCCATGTATTCCACATATATTTATTTTCCTCCTCCTCCTCTCCATTCCACATCCTTAATGTATATAGCATTCTTGTAAGTACGATTTCACAATTTACTAATAAATGTTCACATCAAACTATCCACACGAGTCATAGTCACTTAATTATTTATAATTCGAGCTAAAAAGCTCCAAATTAAGATCCGTAAATTTCCCCTGAAATTAGACTCACATATCGTTCCACCATAATATTTTCATAATTTTTGGTTTAGCCAATTAGTACAGTTTAATCATTAAAATTTCCCCAGTTTCACTTTCTGACAGTTCTGACCTCTCTTCACTAAAAAATAATTATCTCACAGTACAGAACTAGGATAATGTTCTTGTTGATTTATCTTGAAAATAGACTCATTATGGATTTTAAAAATATAATTTTTAGCCTGTAATTATTTTTCTCCAAATTTTTTTTATTTTCCAAAGTCAGAACAGGGGATTACGTAATCATTCTGAATCAGTCTAACAAAAACATAAATATCTAAAAATATAGAACTCCTTTTCTTTCTATGTTTCTTTTATATGAAAATAGACTCATTAAGATTTAATTTGATATCTCATTCAGTCTCTGATTCAATTTATACTATTTTTGGTGATTTTTCAAAATCACGTCACTGCTACTGTCCAAAACAGTTTTATTGCTAATTCACTCTTTCACACTTTCTTTGTATTAACCTCATTTTAACATACATATCACAAATCATTTTCACCACATTTCATACATCACAAGTATAGGCCCATGATCACAAGGTCACCATAAAATCATCTTCATGTATAACTTACTTGTTTATAACCTTACCACATCCTGGTCACTTAATGAACACATCATTCACATAACCAAGTTCCTGCACATATTCATCAAAAAACTCACAAAGCAATACATAGAGAGTCTCCCGTTGAACACTTCGGATCAATCCTCGATACTTGGTGGTTTCAGCACATAGCTCCACCCATCATATAGTTCGGCTCTCTTGTACACATGGTGAACACTTAGTACCACCCATGTGACCTAGCCAGTTTATCTTGTAGCTTTCTTGTCTACATGGTGTCCTTCACTAGGAACCACGCATGCGACCTAGCTACATATATCCCGTAGCTCTCTTGTCTACATGGTGTACACATAGTATCACCCATGCGACCTAGCTACATCATAATGTCTTGTAGCTCTCTTGTACACATGATGTGCACTCAGCACTATACATGTGACCTAGCTACATACCATCTGTATCATCCAATCTTTCCGAAGGTTCAACCGAGATTTCTCTCTCTTTTCCAACAATTTCACCAATCAAGTAATTATCCACAAAAATATTTCCAATATTTTTATAAAATATCATTATACAAGTAATAGTGATGTATTACTTACATATAAACTTACATATCATTTAATATCAACGCAATAACATTAAATTACACATTGTCTTATTAAAAATCATATGAACTTACAATTTCCCATAATATCCATAATCATAGAAATCACATTTATGTATGATAATTCAATGCACTTCATGTACCATAGACATATTTTTAAATCAATTCATAAACTTGGCACCATAATCATTTAATTTAACATAATTCAATTAATTCACTAAATTTAACTTTCAAATATAAATTACAGCATTATTGTTGTATTATTATCATACCAACTTACATACTTTCAACACCTCGGAGATCATAGTAAATATATCAATTTTACATTGAAACATGCATAAATTAATGCTTATTATACATATGAACTTACCTTGATATTAAAACGGCCATTTTACCGACTTTCCCAATTTTCGATTTTTCTCTCATTCTAGGTTGAAATCTCGTTTTCCGGGATCTAAAACATCATATTTTACTTATTTAATTAATGTACTATTCAAAACAGTCCTTAACTCAAACTTTGGAAAAATTACAATTTTGCCCCTAAACTTTTGCATATTTACACTTTTTCCCCTAGGCTCGGGAATTAAACTTCATCCCTTATTCTTATGTTTTATGACATGATGATCACTTTTCCCTTCTATGGAAACATCAAATTCTCACTCTAACATATACTTATGACTATTAGGTATTTTTACCGATTAAGCCCTTTTGCTCGTTTTCACTTAAAACCGAGTAGCACAAGTTGTCTAACATAATTTAAAACCTCATATTGTATCATAAAACACCATAATACACAAATTTTACCTATGGGTATTTTCCAAATATGAACCCTAGGTTGAATTATTGCTAGCATAAGCTAAATCAAGTTACCGGGACTCCAAAAACGTAAAGAACTTGAAAAACGGGGTTAGAACGGACTTACAATTGAGCTTGGGAAGCTTGAAAACCCTAGCCATGGAGTCTCCCTTGGTATACACGTCCATGGTGAAGAAGATGAGCAAAATTGGCTTTTAATTTTGTATTTTAATTCATTTTACCCCTAAATGACCAAAATACCCTTACTACTAAACTTTCCAAAAATTTCATCCATGTCCAATTTTTGTCCATAACTTAGAAATTCGTCAAATTGCTATTTAAGACCTCCTAATTAATATTTCAAATCAATTTCATACTAGAAACTTCTAGAATGCAAGTTTTGCAACTTATTCAATTTAGTCCCTAACTTCGAATTAAGCACTTTATGCATAGAATTTCTTTACGAAATTTTCACACAATCATGCAATCATATCATAGATCTCAAAATAATCATAAAATAATTATTTATATCTCAGATTTTGTGATCCTGAAACCTCTGTTCCAACTAGACCCAATTTTGGGCTATTACATCATGCATACATGACGCATAACCATAAAGCTGAGTGGACATGATCAAACTTAACATTTCTTAATTTTTAAGGATAATAGCTTAGCCATTTTCGCATGGCTTTATACACAACCAAAAATTCAACATTTCCAAAATATACTTTAGCCTATACATGCCATAATTTTTAATTTAACTTATAAAAGTACCCAAAATAGAGGATAGTGTGATGAGCTTCGCAGACGATCCCCGAGCTTGTAATTTGACTTCCAAAATCTATAAAACAGAAACAAATATTTACATGATAAGCTATAATAGATTAGTAAGCAATAAGCAAATCAAAAAGCTAATAATGTAACTATCTCATAGTAAATTTAACCGAACTATACTAACATAAGTATGCTTAGTCTCAACCTACCACATTCGTTCATGATATTTCGTTCTTATACAAAATCCTCAGCTTGACTGAATGCTTGTGTAACCAACATAAGTGATTCGTATTTAATTTACAAAGCCAATATATCATTAAACAATCGAATTCACATATATTCATAACTTCTACTCAAGCATCATAATATATATATCATCATATATACATTATCTAAATGACCGAATATACTTGGTACCGTTAATAAACATATCACATATCATTCGAAGACAAACACAACACATTTATGTACATCCTTATCAATTTAGATTATTATAATATAATTTCACCATCCACACTTATTCAGTAAGTCATTGTATCAAATACTAATTACTTACTTACCTAGCCTTGACTTGGTAACAAATTAATTCATACCTGGCACATAGCTCGTTTTACATATTCAAATATAGCTTATCATTGCCCGATGAACCATTCAGAATTGGATAGGACACTCGGATAATCTCATAAACCATACAATGCCAACGTCCCAGACGTGGTCTTACATGTAACCACATATCGACGCCAGTGTCCCAGATAGGGTCTTACTTGTAAACACATATCAGATTCACAAATCGATGCCATGGACTTACTCGCACACATATATCAGAATCCTATGTCATGACTATGTATCCTAGCTATTCCTAAGGTTCATACGGGGCTTTCGCACGTCGTATCTTGGTCGAATCGAACCAGGAAATGTCATAGCCAAATTTAACATATTCGGCTATAGCATATTTTAACTATATAATTTCATAACAACATGTAATTAGAACATTAAACTATCAATAGACACGTCTATTTGCTTATAAACTTACCTCGGACGTCGTAAAATGGGACGGGGCTGCTAGTCGACAACTTTTGTTTTTCCCCTATCCAAATCCAATTTTTTTGGTTCTTGATCTAAACATATTCAAATTAAGCTCATTCAAACATATTTTCATTCAATTTAGTCCAAAAACACATCAATAGGCAAATTACTATTTTACCTCTGACATTTATAATTTTTACAATTTAGTCCCTATTGCAACAAAACACAAAATACACAAAATTTCAAAACACCCATGTTAGGCCGAATGGTACCCATGCCTATACAAGTCCATGTATTTTATCAATTTCACATTTTAGTCCCTCAAATTATTATTTTGGCAATTAAGTCCTAATTACTCAAAATCATCAAAAACTCTAATACAAAATATGTTAATCTAAAACATATCTTTCATTTTTCATCATCAAACAACAAAAGTCACAAGCTATCAATAATAGCACAACTCAAAATATTCATCAAAAATTAAAGCATGGGTCTTGGAGATTACTAAGCAACGATCTCAAAAATCTAGAAATTATAAAAAACCGAACTAAATTCATGCCTTAATTAAGCTCCAAATTGGCCGAACCCTAGCATTTTGTTCTTTCTTTTTCTTTTAGCTTATATTTGATGTAGGAACAAAGATAAAACAATGCTTTTATGACTTATTTTCTTATGATATAATAACGTATAGATTAAATCATTATTATTTTACCTAATTATCCTTAATGAAATAATAATAATATTTTATAACCCATGTCCAATGCTGCCCACCATTATGTTAATGGGTTAATTTCATCATAAATACTCCAAATTAATAAACCACTAGCAATTTGGCCCTTATTCAAATTACCACTAAATTTTTATTTTTCACAATTAAGTCCTTTTATTTAGTCGGACACATAAACGACGAAATTAAATCACTAAAAGTTCACAAATATAACTTCACACAAAATAAACATAGAAAATAATTTTTAAATATTTTTCTGACTCGAATTTGTGGTCCTGAAACCATCGTTCTGATTAGGGTCTAAATCGGGCTGCTACAACTCTCTCCCTTAGGCATTTTCGTCCCCAAAAATCTTACCGGTGAATAGGTTCGGATAATGTTCTCTCATTGTATCCTCTGGCTCCCATGTTGCTTCCTCAACTCCATGCTTATGCTACAATACCTTAACCAGTGAAATCTTCTTATTCCATAATGCGAATCAGTTCTTTTTCGTAGGTCATATCAGGCTGAATTCAATCTCAGATGGAATAATCACATGTGAAGGATCAGATCGATATTTTTGAAGCATCGAAACATGAAATACGTTGTGAATCTTTTCTAACTCAGGTGGCAACAATAGTCTGTAAGCAACAGACTGATACGCTCAATAACCTCACACGACGCAATAAACCTCAGACTCAATTTCCCTTTATGACCGAATCTGATTATTTTCTTCCATGGTGACACTTTCAAGAAAACTTTGTCTCCTACCTGAATCTCTATATCTTTACGTTTCAAATCTGTATAATATTTCTGACGATCTGACGCTGCTTTTAAACTTTCACGGATCACTTTCACTTTCTGTTCAGTTTCTCTGATCAAGTCAACCCCGTGTATCTTATTTTCACTGAGCTCAGTCCAGTATAATGGCGTATAGCATTTACGGCCATACAAAGCCTCATAAGGTTCCATTTTGATACTCGATTGATAGTTGTTATTATACGCAAATTCAATAAGAGGTAGATATCATTCCCACGTACCTTCGAACTTGAGAATGCAACATCTCAACATATCCTTAAGTATCTGAATGATTCGGTCAGACTGGCCATCTGTTTGCGGATGGAACGCAGTTCTGAAATGTAATTTCATACCTAGTGCATTTTACAGTTTCTTCCAAAACCGCGATGTAAACCTCGAATCTCTATTCGAAACAATGGATATAGGCACACCATGTAATCTCACAATCTGAAAGACATACAATTCAGCTAGCTTTGTGACAGCCCTAAAGTGACCCTAGTCGAAAAGCGGTTTCGGGACCGCTAAATCGAGTCACCGAATTATTTGAATATGATATTTATTGTCTAAAATATGTGATTATGAATGTGTGAAAGTTTTAAGTTTCGATTTAGTAAATTGCATGTGAATTTAGTCAATAGGACTTGTGTGACACTTTTGAAATGTGATAGGCTAATCTATAAGGATCTAATAGTGCATGTAATCAAAAGGGAGGACTTGCATGTCAATTTTCCCCCATTTAATTACTAGTGGCCGGCCATGACAAAGGGTGATGGGCAAAACATGTCATAAAACATGTTATGTCAATGGTTTATGTTAGAAATGATAAAATAATAATGGGAAGGTAAATGATGACAAAAAAAAATGTGTGTGGTTGCCCCCCATTGCCGTGACTAGAGAAAGAAGAAAAGAAAACAAAAAAAAAGTGTCCATCCTTTTTCATTTCTTTTGGCCGAAAATTCTAAGGAAGAAGGAAGGAGCTCTTGCTTCATGATCGGCTTGGAAGAGGCTTAGAAAGAGGTTCGACCATACTTGTATCTAGGTTAAGGTAGGTTTGATGTTGTGCCATGAGATTCATACATGTTTTTAGTAGTTAGCTTGAGTTCTAACTAGCCCATGGTTCAAATCTTTACTATGTCATGGAGATGATATTCGGCTAAGGTGGATTTGTGTTGATGTCATTTCCATGCTAAAAGTGAAGCTTTGTAATGATGCATGTGATGGTGGATTGATGACTCTTGAATCTTCTTTTTAGCATTTTTGAGTGAGACATTAAGTTCTTTGTTTAACCATGACCAAAATTGAAATGGTATGGTGTTGTGATGCATTCGGCCATGGTAGGAAGTAGAAGAGAAATGTGGTTGTTGTTCACGTTATTTAGATGAGAAATGGTAGTAAGGTGAAGTGCAAATGTTAGTGTTTGATTTACTAGTTGACAAACTAAACATCTTGCAACAAAGTCAGAAATGTCTCGTTTCATTCCATGCCACCAGTAAAGCTGTTTCAGATCATTATTCATCTTTGTACTACCTGGATGAGTAGATAACCGACTACTATGAGCTTCATTCAAAATCATTTGAATCAACTCTGAATACCTCGAAACACATATTCGGTCTTTGAATCTCAAACAATCTTCAGCATCAACTTTGAATTCCGAATCAACATCTGCCTTACACTGAGCTCATTTTTGCAATGAATACTTTATCAACCTTCTAAGCATCACAAATTTGTTGAATAAATAATGGTCTTACTTTCAGTTCAGCTACTAACGAACCATCATCAAACACAGCCCAATGCACATTCAGTGCACGCAAAGCAAACAGTGATTTTTGGCTTAAAACATCAGTAACTACATTACCCTTCCCCGGATGGTAATCAATCACAAGCTCGTAATCTTTTAGCAATTCTAACCATTGGTATTGTCTCGGATTCAGATCTTTCTGAGTCATCAAGTAATTCACACTTTTATGGTCAGAATAAACATGACATTTCTCACCGAACAAATAGTGACGCCAAATTTTCAAGGCAAATACAATGGCTGCCAATTCTAAGTCGTGTGTCAGATAGTTTCTTTTATGTGGCTTTAACTGTCTCGAGGCATAAGCTATCACTCTGCCTTTCTGCATCAAAATGCAGCCCAAACCATTTAAAGATGCATCACTATAAATAAAAAATTCTTTACCCAATTCTGGCTGAACTAGTACTAGAGATGAAAGCTTTTTTGGCACTTCTCTGACCACTCGAACTTAATATCTTTCTTCAATAGCTTTGTCATCGGGGCTGCAATCATAGAGAAACCTTTCACGAATTGTCTATAATAACTAGCAAGTCCCAAAAAGCTTTGCACTTCAGAAATATTCTTCGGAGGTTTCCAATCTAATATAGCTGAAATTTTGCTCGGATCAACCCGAATACCTGATGTTGATACCACATGGCCTAGAAAACTAACTTCACCTAACCAAAACTCATATTTACTGAATTTCGCATATAATTGTTTTTCTCTCAGAGTCTACAACCAAGTCTCAAATGCTCGGCATTTTCAACTTCATCACGAGGGTAGATCAAAATATCATTTATAAACACAACCACAAACCAATCCAAATACGGTCTAAAGATCCGATTCATCAAATCCATGAAAACAACAGGTGCATTAGTGAGTCCGAAAGGCATAACCAAAAACTCATAGTGTCTGTACCTTGTTCTGAAGGCAATCTTTGGCACATCTGAATCTTTAACTTGCAACTGATAGTAGCCTGATCTCAAATCTATCTTCGAAAATACTGCAGCCCCTTTTAGTTGGTCAAACAGATCATCAATCCGTGGCAACAGATATTTATTCTTTATATTCACCTCATTAAACTGTTTGTAATCAATGCACATTCTCATAGTTTCATCTTTCTTTTTCACAAACAACATAGGTGCACCCCACAGAAAGAAGCTCGGTCGCACGAAACCTCTATCTGTCAATTCTTGAAACTGAGCTTTCAATTATTTTAATTCTGTAGGTGCCATTCTGTATGGGGCTATGGATATTGGAGTCGTCCCCAGCATTAACTTAATACTAAACTCTACTTCTCGAATAGGTGGTAAACCTAGTAATTCTTCTGGAAACACATTCGGATACTCACATACAACAGGTACTGATTCAATGTTTCTTTCAGCCGCTTTACTATCGAACACGTAGGCAAAATAAGCTTCACACTCTTTTCTCACTTATTTTTGAGCTAGCATCGAAGAAAACACTGTTGGTAAACCATACAAATCACTAGATTCAATCTGAATAACTTCATCATTCTGGCTCCGTAGATCAATGGTTTTTCTTTTGCAACTTACAACAGCATCATGTAAAGTCAGCCAATCCATACCCAAAATTACATCGAACTCATCAAATGGCAGCAACATCAAATTAGCCGGAAAGATCAGATCTCGAACCATCAAGGGACAATTCTTACACACTTTATCAACCATAACACACCGGCCCAAGGGGTTTGACACTCTAATCACAAACTCAGCAGGCAAAGTCTTGCTGAATACTAATGTCTCACATACATAAGAATGAGTAGAACCAGGATCAATCAATGCAATTACATTAGTATCATAAAGTGTAAATGTACCAGTAATAACATCTGGGGATGACGCCTCCTCTCATGCACCTATAGCATAGGCCCTGGCAGGTGCACGAGCCTTAGATCTGATTGCCATATCTTTGGTCCCTCTCTGACTGCCACTCGTATTAACATCATTTTTGGGTGGTCTACCTCGAGCTGCAGTGTTATTCGATCTCGTATTCTGCACTAGATTTTCCTCAACTAACATTGGCCAGTCTCGAATAAAATGATATGTCGATCTACATTTAAAACAGGCCCGATCATGCAACCAACAATTACCAGGATGTCGTTTACCATAGTGCTTACACTCGGGTTGATTTGATCTAACATTACCCACACTCGTTATTGAAGTAGCTCTCGACCTTACTGGTGGTCTATTCTAATACCGTTTGGAGTAACCTGAAGTGGCTTTAGAACGGCTAAAATCATCTCAGAACTTCTTTGATGCTAACTAGAATGACTTACTGGATGTTCTTTTGCGTGCATCTCTAGCTTCAATGTCAGCTTTTTTTTTCTCTTTCCCGAGCTCTTCAGCATTGCAGGCTCGCTCAACAAGTACCACAAACTCTGTTATATCCAGTATGCCAACTAACAGTTTGATATCTTCATTCAGCCCATCTTCAAATCTTTTACACATTATGCCTTCAGTAGAAACGCACTCTCAGCCATGCCGGCTGAGTTTCATGAATTTTCGTTCATACTTAGTCATTATCATCTGACCTTGTTTCAGCTCCAGAAATTCTTCACGCTTCTGATCCGTAAATCTCTAACTGATATATTTCTTATGGAACTTAGTCTGAAAGAATTCCCAGGTCACCTACTCTCTCAGAACTACTGATACCAGGGTATTCCACCAGTGGTATGCTATGTCTCGAAGCAAGGATATAACACATTTTAAACATTCAACAGGAGTACAGGACAACTCATCAAACACACGGATGGTATTATCAAGCCAAAACTTAGCCCGCTCAGCGTCATCATGATCAATAGCTTTAAACTCTTCAGCTCCATGTTTTCTAATTTTATCAACAGGTGGTCTATTGTATCGCAACGATCACTTACTTGAGGTACCATAGGCATGGAAGATGGATTAATTGGGGGTGGAGGTTGTCGTGCAGTCGGGTTAGTCTGGATATATTGAGTGAACCAGTCATTCATCATTTGATAGAAGGCTTGTTTAGCCTCACTTTCTTGATTACTCGAAGTCGGTCAAAAATCAGCCTACGCTGTCCCTTATGTGGGAGTAGGCGCTACACTCTCAACATCATCAACTACAGCTCTGTCGGGATCCATTTACTATATGAAAACACATTTCAAATGTCAGAAGTCATCACACTATCACAGTATATAATTATGGCATGTATAGCTCAACTCAAACATGCTACGTAGTCCTAGAATCGACTAAATCGTGGCTCTGATACCAATAGAATGTAACACCCTTAACCCGTATCCGGCGTCGGACTAGGGTTATAAGACGTTACCAATCATACAATTGCTTAAACGAATATTTATTAACATAAATGTTTGTACTGATTTCATTGATATATTAGAGACATTTCATACAATAATATAAACTTTACACGCGATTATCCCTATCAAGGATTGAATCATTTTGAACATCTACAATAGAATGTAATAAAATAAAATGCACATATACAACTACATTACTTAAATTTTATTCAGTCATTTTATACATTCATTATAAGTCATTAATGCGGCTTTCATGCCTAGGTTTATATCAACTGTGCATGTTATGCATAATTACACAAACTAAAGACAAACATTTGGAAATGTACGAAAATCCATTCCATTCTATAGCTATTCCGCTATCACAACTCAATTGCATAATTTCCAACTTTATAAAAATCAACAAATCAATATAATCATGCACATTTGCAAACCAATCAAATATAAACATCTATAAATATATAATAAGACATATAAGAACTCATCCATATGTCATGGTCAAATACTCAGTCACATATTTTCATTGATATACCCAACTATCTTAAACTTTTAACCACCTATTATCAAGGTTGAATTAACCTATACAGCAACATCATAAATACTCAATATATACATGTAAAAATATTAATTTATCTAAATAACATGCTTATATATATACATTTCCATACAATATATCAAGGCCAAACTAATAAATTAAGGTACACATATATTATATGTATCTTACCTGCAAGAAAGACCTTATTTAACATAAAGTACATACCATTTAAACACTTCAAATGTCCACAAAGTATATACGCTATTTACCATCAATCAAACTTGGTGAACATTCAATCCAATAGGCATAAACAGAATAGGAAAATAGCAACATTCATTTTTCAGCACACGCAATACCTAACATAATTTCATGCATACATGACGCATAACCATAAAGCAGAGTGGACAATGATCAAACTTAACACAGCTAAATTTTTAAGGATAATAGCTTAGCCATTTTCACATGGCTTTATACACAACCAAAAATTCAACATTTCCAAAACATACTTTAGCCTATAAATGCCATAATCTTTAATTTAACTTATAAAAGTACCGAAAATAGAGGATAGTGTGATGAGCTTCGCAGACGATCCCCGAGCTTGTAACTTGACTTCCAAAATCTATAAAACAGAAACAAATATTTACACGATAAGCTATTATAGCTTAGTAAGATGTAAGCAAATGAACAAGATAATAATGTTACTATCTCATAATAATTTAACCAAACTATACTAATATAAGTATGCTTAGTCTCAACCTACCACATTCATTCATGATATTTCGTTCTTATACAAAATCCTCACCTTAGCCGAATGCTTGTATAACCAACATAAGTTATTCGTATTTCATTTGCAAAGCCAAGATATCCTTAAACAATCGAATTCACATATATTCATAACTTCTACTCAAGCATCATAATATATACATATCATCATATATACATTATCCAAATGACTGAATATACTTGGTACCATTAATAAACATATCACATATCATTCGAAAACAAACATAGTACATTTATGTACATCCTTATCAATTTCGATTATTATAATATAATTTCACCATCCACACTTATTCAGTAAGTCATTGTATCAAATACTAATTACTTACTTACCTTGCCTTGACTTGGTAACAAATTAATTCATACATGGCACATAGCTCGTTTTACATATTCAAATATAGCTTATCATTGCCGATGAACCATTCAGAATTGGATAGGACACTCGGATAATCTCATAAACATGCAATGCCAACGTCCCAGATGTGGTCTTACAAGTATCCACATATCGATGCCACTATCTCAAATAGGGTCTTGCTTGTAAACACATATCAGATTCACAAATTGATGCCATGGACTTACTCGCACACATATATCAAAATCCTATGTCATGACATATGTATCCTAGCTATTCCTAAGGTTCATACGGGGTTTTCGAACGTCGTATCTCGGTCGACTCGAACCCGAAAATGTCATAGCCAAATTTAACATTTTCGACTATAGCATGTTTTAACTATAGCATTTCATAACATCATGTAATTATAACATTAAACTATCAATAGACACGTCTATTTTCTTATAAACTTACCTTGGACGTCATAAAATGGGACGGGGCTGCTAATCGACAACTTTCGTTTTTCCCCAATCCAAATCTGATTTCTTTGGTTCTTGATCTAAACATATTCAAATTAAGCTCATTCAAACATATTTTCATTCAATTTAATCCAAAAGCACATAAATAGGCAAATTACCATTTTACCCCTAACATTTACAATTTTTACAATTTAGTCCCTATTGCACAAAACACAAAATACACAGAATTTCAAAACACCCATGATAGGCTGAATGGTACCCATGCCTATACAAGTCCATATATTTTATCAATTTCACATTTTAGTCCCTCAAATTATTATTTTTGCAATTAAGTCCTAATTACTCAAAATTATCAAAAACTCCAGTACAAAATATGTTAATCTAAAACATATCTTTCATTTTTCATCATCAAACAACAAAAGTCACAAGCTATCATCAATAGCACAACTCAAAATATTCATCAAAATCAAAAATTAAAGCATGGGTCTTGGAGATTACTAAGCAACGATCTAAAAAACGTAGAAATTATCAAAAACTAAACTAAACTCATACCTTAATTAAGCTCCAACTTGGCCGAACCCTAGCCTTTTGTTATTTCTTTTTCTTTTAGCTTATATTCGGTGTAAGAACAAAGATAAAACAATGTTTTTATGACTTATTTTCTTATGATATAATAACATATATATTAAATCATTATTATTTTACCTAATTACCCTTAATGAAATAATAATAATATTTTATAACCCATGTCCAATGCAGTCCAACATTATGTTAATGGGTTAATTTCACCATAAAGACTCCAAACTAATAAACCACTAGCAATTCGGCCTTTATTCAAATTACCACTAAATCTTTATTTTACCTAATTAAGTCCTTTTATTTAATCGGACACCTAAACGATGAAATTAAATCAAGAAAATTTCACAAATATAAATTCACACAAAATAAACTCAAAAAATAAATTTTAAATATTTTTCTGACTCAAATTTGTTGTCTCGAAACCACCGTTTCGATTAGGGTCTAAATCAGGTTGTTACAGCTTGAGTAGCCAAATGTGCCATGTTGCATGCCATGAAGTGAGTATAAGAATGTGAGTGTTTAAGGGTGGTAATTGGCATGGAAAATAGCCTAGAAATTATCCACATGATTAGACATACGGGCATGTGTCTTGGCTGTGTGTGACACACGGTCCGCCCCATGAGCGTGTGATTCAGCCGTGTGTCCCCTGCACCCAAATTATGCAAAACAGAATGCCTAGTAGTAAACACATGGGTAGAGACACGGCCTTAGAACATGGGCGTGTGCCCAGGCCGTGTGAAGTTTGCACTTAATTTTTGGAATTTAATTCACCACACTGCCTAAGCACACGGGCATGTGACTTGGCCGTGTGACCTTATTTGGTTTATGACGTGATAAACAGAGAGTTACACGGGTAGAAATCCTACGCGGATTTGAAATGGAAAGAAATTGAATATCAAGTCGGTGATAAGGTATTTTTGAAAGTGTCTCCGTGGAAAAAGGTTTTGATATTTTACAAGAAGGGAAAGTTGAGTCCTTGTTTTATAGGACCATATGAGATCACCGAGAGAATAGGGGAAGTTGCCTATCGGTTGGCTTTGCCATCCGAGTTGGAAAAGACTCACGATGTGTTCCATGTGTCTATGTTGCGTAGTTATCGTTCAAATCCTTCACTTGTGATTTCACTGACAGAAGTTGAGATTTGGCTGGATATGACTTATGGTGATGAACCGGTTAAGATTTTGGAACGAAAAGTTAAACAATTGAGAAACAAAAGCATTGCCTTGGTAAAAGTGTTATGGAAAAAACATGGGGTTGAACAAGATACATGGGAGTCCGAAGAGGACGTAAGGAAACAATACGCAAACCTTTTTACAGGTAAGATTTTAGGGGCCGAAAATCCCAAAAGGGGGGAGACTTGTAACATCCCAAATTAGGGTCTAGTCAGAACAGTGGTTTTGAGACCATAAATCTAAAGTAGAAATAATTAATTTTTTATTATTTGATAATCGATGATATGATTGCATGTTTGTGTGAAATTTTCATGAAGAAATTCTATGCCTAAGATGTCCAATTTGACTTTAGGGACTAAATTGAATAAGTTATAAAACTTGTGTTCTAGAAGCTTCAAGCATGAAATTGCATTAGATAATTAACAAGTTCTAAAATTTTTGACAAAAATGGGCATGAATAGGAAAAATTTGAAAGAAATGCCTTAAAGGCATTTTGGTCATTTAGTTAAAAAAGAATAAAAAGGGAAAATAAGTAAAAAAATTGCTCATCTTCTCCATGTGCTAGCTGAAATTTCCAAGAGTCATAGCTAGGGTTTTGTTCATATTTTCAAGCTTGATTGTAAGTACTCCTAAGCATCGTTTCTAATGTTCTTTACATTTTGAGATCCTTGAAGCATGACCTATCCATTTCTAGCCATATTTTGAAGTAGGGTTCATGTATGAAATTTTACCCATGTGTGACATAGTTGTATTATGATGTTTAATGGAGGAATATGAAAGTTTGATGTATGATAAACATCTTTTACTAAGTGATTTTTAGTGAAAACACCTAAAAAGGACTTATTATTAAAAGATGAAGAAATGGGTAGTAGAAATGTGGTTTAATGTAAAACATGAGCTGATATGAATTAGAATATGAATCGACTAGGCTTGGGTAACAAAGAAAATGCATGCATTTCATTTTATGGGCCTAGGGACTAAAGTATAAATAAATGGAAAGTTAAGGGTAAAATGGTAATTTTACCAAAGTATGTGTTATGGGTCGATATGAGCAATGTGTGTATTGAACAAGTGAAATTTCGCATTATAGATTACTCGCGTGATTTCGTGATAGGTTTTAAATATTTATAATTAATCATTCTTGAAACTAACTATTATCGCGATGTAGGCAAGTGTACCTATCGAACAGTAGTATAGTTTTAGCAAGACCGGATTGTCGAACTAGTAAGGACTGTATTCTTATTATGTAACCTAAAAATAAAGAGGTTTTTGTTTTGAATAACTAATTATCTAAACTAAGAATTCACAGAGAATGGAATTGGGGAATTGCTTTTAGGAAAATCGATTGAATTAAGACAATACCTAAGGAAAAATCCACCTAGACTGTACTTGTTATTTTGGCTCCAAATCTAATGATTTATTCGTTTAACTTGTACCATAGAGATCCCTAAGTTATGTTATTATCCCTATTCAAGACTAATAACGTCTAATCCCTAGATTGAAGAATTGAGACCTTCCTCTAATTAACAGACTAGGGTTGCATTAACTCGATCTATGGATCCCCTTATTAGGTTTCACCCTAATCCGACAAAATCTTGTCACCCTATGTCTAGGCGCGCAATCAACTCCGCTTAATTATGACAAATGTACTCTTAGCCAGGGCCTATTCCTCCTCTGAATAAGAGCTTATCTTGAATCAGTATCTTGGGATATCAAAACAAGAATTAAGAACACATAATTAAGAACAAGTTAAATATTTATCATACAATTCACAAAATAATAACAAGATTCGTCTTAGATTTCATTCCCCTTAGGTATTTAGGGGTTTTAGTTCATAACTAAATAAGAAAACATATCAGAATAATAACAAATACAAAACATAAAGAAAACCCAAAACTCCTGAAGGGGAAATTGAGAGGTGATCTTCAGTCTAAACGGTGAATCCAGCTTTTGAGATGGATCAATCGGCTTCCTTGGAGTAATTCCTTACTCCCCATTCTGTGTCTCCCTTTTTCTTCCTCCTCTAGGGTGTATTTATAGGCTTTGGAATGCCTATGAGCCCTCAAAATTAGCCTTTTCCTAATTGGACTCAACTTCGGCTCGGTAGGGACACGCCCGTGTGACACGGGCGTGCGATTACTTTAGACCATGCTCGAGCCTGCCAAATTGACACGGCTGTTTGCTTTGCCTGTGTGAGGAAGTCCAGGTCGTGTTGATTTCGTACTTTGGCCCATTTTCTCTTACTTTGGCCCGTTTTTCGTTCCTTTCACTCTCATATGCTCCCCTAAGTATAAAACATGAAATTAAGGGATTAATAGCATCGAATTCACCAATTCTAATTGAAAATAATCCATAATATGAGTTAAGCATGGGGTAAAAATATGTATAAATTACGGTTTATCAAATACCCCCACACTTAAGCATTTGCTTGTCCTCAAGCAAAATTCTCAACTCATAATCAAAATAAATTCTTCTCAACTTATAATTCCTATCGATAATATCTCAAAATAATCCATAGGTAATCATACATTGAGAATTCAACTAAAAGAACATAAAAGTTTCAAACATTCCAAGTTGAGTATTTAATCATGCAAACATAGGTGTCTGCCCTTATCTAAGTAATTACCTTTGCTTTAGAATATCACAAAGTTTCACATCCTTGCTAAAGATTCACTCAAATCACTCGAGGAGTTTAAGGACAATAAATGAAGCACTCAATAGTCAATAATGAAAAGTCATTACCATAGGCTTGCATGTAAATCAAATCTCCACCACTATAATTTAAGATGATACATCAATCAAAAGGTCTTTAGAGGGTCGTAATGAGGCTTGGTTAGGGGGTGTGGTCACAATCTGAAAGAGAGGGTTAGAATCGAGATTGAGTTGAAAAATTACCTAACTAGAAAAATAGCTAGTTATTAATTGCGTACAACAGAGCTTTTCTCAAAATATGGAATTTAACTTCTTTAGCTCAGAAGATTACTACTACTAATATGTATACATTTTTTTATTATTTAAGAACAAGTTATTACAAAGTAGAATAAAACATAGCTAAGCAACTATTTCAATTCAAATTTCGACAAAAAAATGGGGCTCAATTTAATTTAAAGGATTTCAACAATAATGGGTTAAAGGTTAATATTAAGGGTAATACAAGAAATGGCTTGTTAAGCCCAAGGGGGTTTACTAGGGGTTAATCGTGGAGGTAGGCTTTTCATGGCATGAGTGGGTTAATCCTAAGTGGCTTAATCATTTTGACATATCAAATCAAATGGTGTGGTCTCGACATGCATAATCAAGCAAGTTCTAGAAAAACAGTTCAATACTACCGCACTCAAAGCAATAATAAAAGTGAGCATGAAAGAATTAATAGATGCTCAAAAGGCTCAAAAATCTCACAAAAATTATGGATTTTTTTATGTTTAAAACGTGTGAATTCTAACTCAAAGTAATACCTAAACTTTGGGGAAACAACCTAAGATTTTAAATTCTTAAAAATTAACTTATCATGCTTGATTCTCTAATGTCTTAAGGTTTAAACAATCAATACATAGATGCCTATGTTTTAATTCAAGATATATCAATTAAAATCATAAATCAATCAAAATTTATCCTAAATATAATATGAGAGCTTTTCTAGAGAACAAGGCAGTTATTCAACGATTTTTCTGATAATGAAATAAATACCCCCACACTTAAGATGTACATTGTCCTCAATGTAAAAAGATAGATATTAGAATATAAAAATAAGATAAGGAGAGAGGTGAAACTTCTTGTATTAAGAATTGATGATATTCTTGGATTGGCGAGATCGAGTATCGGAAATAAATCTGATGGTAAGCATGATTCTGAATGATAAAAGGAGAGTGAAGGGAATAATCTGATAGTAGTTATAAAGATATGCCGTGTTTAAAAGGGAAACAAATGAATCTTAAAAAGTTAATAAAAGAAAAATAAAATAAGAGAATTATTCTAATTTTTCAAGTGGCACGGCCGGTGCACATGCCCATGTGGCTCTTATCCCATCCGTGTTCGTCTCAAATTGAGATGTCGTCACACGGCCTTCTAGCACGCCCGCGAGTACCGTGTGGCTATATGATCGTGTCGCACGGTCGTGTCTGGCGTGGTTCACTTTTTCCACAGTCGTGTAGGTCTTCGTACGCCCGTGTCATTCTGACAGTGTGGTCCACGGGTGCTAGACACGAGCGTGCTGAACACCCGTGTTCGTTTGGCAGATTTGACCACGGGCAGGTCGCACGCCTGTGGCCACTCATCTCATCCCGTGTTGGGAAAGATAACTTTTACCCAATTTTTGCATGGCCGTATCGCATGACCGTGTTTCAGTCCGTATTGGTCACACGACCTTAAGCACGACCGTGTGATCGGCCGTGTGGAGTTGGGAACCTGTGCTTCGAAAGACTCTGTTAGTGACCTAGATGTTTAAAACTTGAAATTCAAATAATTTAAAACTGTTAGTACTCGGGTTGCCTCCCGAGAAGCTCTTCTTTATAGTCTAAGCTCGACTATTACCTTGTTGGTTTATTCAGGGCAGTTTGTGGAGTCGTAACTCCTCTCCATCGTATTTAAAATTCTCACCATTATAAAATTTGAGACGATGTCCATTTACTTTGAAAGTACCGTGTGATGGGTGACTTACCTCTATTGTGCCATATGGAAGAACATATTGAATTATGAAAGGTCCTAACCATCGTGATTTAAGTTTCCCAGGAAACAAATTGAGTCTTGAGTTGTATAGTAAGACAAGATCTCCAACTTCAAATTGCTTTCGTTGCTTTAAACGAGTGTCATGGCACTGTTTTGTTGCTTCCTTGTATAGGCATGAATTTTTGTATGCATTGGCTCGCCACTCATCAAGCTCGTTCAACTGCATCAACCTATTTTTTTCCTGCAAGGTTTAAAAATTTAATAGCCTAGAAAGCTTTATGCTCTAGTTCGAATGGTAAATGATAACTTTTTCCATAAATAAGTCTATATGGTGATGTCCCTATAGTGGTCTTAAAAGCAGTTCTGTAAGCCCATAAGGCATCATCTAGTTTCATTGCCCAATCTTTTCTGTTTAATTCTACTATTTTTTCAAGGATTCGTTTGATTTATCGGTTTGCTACTTCAACTTGTCCATTAGTTGGAGGATGGTATGGGGTGGCTGTTCTATGATGAACTCCGTATTTCTTAAGGGTTTTTTCAAATTGAGTATTACAAAAATGAGTGCCCCTATCACTGGTAATTGGTCTAGGTGTTTCGAGTCTCGAGAAGAGTTTCTTAAGGAAACGTACTACCACTCTAGCATCATTAGTAGGTAGAGCTTGGGCTTCCACCCATTTGGACATGTAATCAACTGCTACTAAGATGTATTTATTCCCAAATGAACTTGGGAATGGGCCCATGAAATTGATACCCCAAACGTCAAATATTTCACATGAAAGCATATATTTTTGAGGCATTTCATCACATTTAGATATGTTACCTATCCGTTGGCCTTTTTTACATGAAGTAACATACCTATTAGCGTCTCTGAATAACGAAGACCAATAAAAACCTAATTCAAGTATTTTGTGTGCGGTCTTAGTTCCACTATAGTGTTCTTCGATTGGCCCTGAGTGGCAATGTTCCAATATTTTTTATGTTTCTGATCTTGTAACGGATCTTCTAATGACTTGATCTACACATCTACGAAACAAAAAGGGGTCGTCCCAAAAGTAGTTTTTCACATCATTAAAGAATCACTTCTTTTGCTAGTGTGTTAACCCTTTTGGGATAATGTTAGCGGCTAAAAAATTTGCGATGTCTGCAAACCAATATACCTCGGAGTTAGATATAGCGAAAAATTGTTCTTCAAGGAACTAATCATTTATTTTAACTTCATCTAGTTCCCTGGTATTTGGAGTTCTCAAGCCTAGAGAGATGATCGGCTGCGAGATTTTCTGCTCCTTTCTTATCCTGAATTTCCAAGTCGAATTCCTACAATAGGAGAATCCATCGAATGAGTCGAGGTTTTGCATCAGTTTTAATTAAAAGGTAGCGAAGGGCAGAATGGTCAGTGTAAACAACAACTTTAGAAAATATGAGATATGATCAAAATTTATCAAATGCAAAAACCACAGCTAGCAACTCTTTTTCCGTAGTAGTATAGTTCTCTTGTGTCGCTATCAATGTTTTGCTAGCATAATATATAGGTTGAAAATGCTTGTCTCTCTGCTGTCCTAGTACTGCACCTACTGCAAAGTCACTCGCATCACACATTAATTCAAATGGTAAATTCCAATCAGGTGCAATTATAATTGGAGCATTAATTAATTTATCCTTTAGAGTATTTAATGCTTCTAAGCACTCCTGATTGAAATTAAAAGGTATATCTTTTTCTAGCAATTTAGTCCAAAGCTTAGCTATTTTAGAAAAATCCTTAGTAAATCTTCTATAAAAACTAGCATGTCCTAAAAAGCTTCTAATAGCCTTAACCGAACTAGGAGGGGGTAATTTTTCGATTGTTTCTATTTTAGATTTGTCTACCTCAATCCCTGTACTAAAAATTTTATGCCCTAATACAATACCTTCTTGAACCATGAAGTGACATTTTTCCCAGTTAAGCACAAGGTTCGTTTCCTCACATCTTATTAAAACTCGTTTTAAATTTTTAAGGCGGAGATGAAAGAGTTACCGAATACCGAGAAATCATACATAAATACTTTCATGATATCTTCTACGAGTTCATCGAAGATGGCCATCATACAGCGCTGAAAAGTGGCAAGAGCATTACATAATCCAAAAGGCATTCTACGATAAGCGAATGTACCATATGGGCATGTGAATATTGTCTTTTCTTGATATTTAGGAGCTATTGGGATTTAAAAGTAACCAGAGAGTCCATCTAGAAAGCAGTAGTACATGTGCCTGGATAATCTTTCCAACATTTGGTCAATGAATGACAAGGGGAAGTGATCTTTTCTTGTGGCATCATTCAGTTTCCTTTAATTGATGCAAACTCTCCATCTTGTGACTGTCCTTGTTGGGATTAATTCATTCTTCTCGTTGGTCACAACTGTCATGCTGCGTTTCCTAGGGACAATCTACACTGGACTTACCAAAGAACTGTTAGAAATAGGATAAATAATCCCAGTATCTAGAAGTTTAATTACCTTGGCTTTTACAACTTCTTTGATGTTAGGGTTCAGTCGTCTTTGAGCTTGCACACACGGTTTGTATTCATCTTCCATTAAAATTTTGTGGGTGTAAAAAGAAGGGCTGATTCCTTTATTGTCAGAAATTTTCCAAGCTATGGCCTTTTTATGTTCTTTTAATACTTGGATTAATTCTTCTTTCTCCTTGGGTTGTAAGCTAGAAGCAATGATAACTGGTAATCTAGAATTATTTCTAAGGAATGTGTATTCCAAGTGGTTTTGTAATTATTTAAGTTCCAGTTTAGGGGGCTCTTCAATAGAGGGTTTTTGCTTAAGTTCATCGTTTATCTTAATTCCCTCATATTCTACTCGTCTTGAAGAATGCTCATTAGGTTCATCATCTGTCTCCTCTTCTTGAGCTAGATACAGTTCCGTCTTGTCCTTCTATAAAATTTCCTGAATAGAGTCTTGAGTAGTATGATCAATATAGTCAATAAAATAACATGAGTCATCCTGTTCCCTAGAAAACTTCATAGCATCATAAATTTTAAAGATAATCTCCTCGTCACCAACTCTAAGTACCAATTTACCGTCAACCACATCGATTACAGCCCTAGCAGTAGCTAAAAATGGGCACCCTAAAATTAAAGGTACTTCCACATCTTCATCCATGTCAAGCACAACAAAGTCAATAGGAAATATGAACTTATCTACTTTCACAAGTACGTCTTCTATAATACCCCTAGGATATTTAATAGATCTATCGGCTAATTGAATACTCATCCTAGTGGGTTTAAGTTCCCCAAGACCAAGTTGTTTGAACATTTTATATGGCATCAAATTAATGCTAGAGCCTAAATCAGCTAGTGCTTGTTCAACATTCAGACTACCAATTAAGCAAGGAATAGTAAAACTTTATGGATCTTTAAGTTTGGTTGGCAGTTTGTTTTGAAGTATGGCTAAACACTCCTCATTGAGCTCTACTGTAAATACGTCCTCGAACTTCCTTTTATTTGTTAGAAGCTCCTTCAAAAATTTTGCGTATGTAGGCATTTATGAGATGGCTTCAATAAAAGGTAAGTTGATATGTAATATCTTAAAAAGTTCAAGAAACTTACCGAATTGTGCATCAATGCAGTCTTTTTTCAATTTTGCTGGGTATGGAACTGGTGGTTTATATTCCTTCAGCATTGGTTTGTCACTATATTCGGGTTTTTCTTCCCCCCTTTCGCTTACCACGGCTTCTTGTGTTAGCTTCTTTTCAGTTTCTGCTAACACTTTCCCACTCTTTAGTGTAATTGCTTTCACATGCTCTTTTGATTTGGTGTTACTAGCTAAACTTCCTAGCGTTCTTTCTAAAATCAGTTTGGATAGCTGGCCTATCTGAGTTTCGAGCCCTTAGATCGACGCTTGTTGATTTTTAAGTGCTATCTCGGTGTTCTGAAAATGGGTTTCTAACACTGATATAAACTTTGAGAGCATTTCTTCAAGGTTCAGCTTCTTTTTCTGTTGGTAGGGTGATTGTTGGTAGCCTGGAGGTGGTTGTGGTCTTTGATTTCCTTGACCGCCCCACGAGAAATTGGGGTGGTTCCTCCAACCTGCATTGTAAGTGTTACTATATGGATTGTTTTGAGGTCGAGGATTATTACCCATGTAATTTAATTGCTCGTTATCCATGTTGTGGCCATAGGGTTGGTATTCCAAATGGCTTGTTCCACCTCCACTTGCTTTGCACTGTATTACTGGGTGAACTTGTGAAAAACTAAGAAAACCATTAACTTTCTTATTCAATAGTTCTACCTGATTAGAGAGCATGGTGACCGAATCGACATTACAAACGCTGACTGTTTTCGTTGGCTTTGTCCTCATGACTTGCCACTAATCTTGCCACTGATAGTTATTCAGTGACATCTCCTCTATAAACTCATAAGCATCTTCAAGTGTTTTATTATTGATGGTTCCACCAGCAGCTGCGTCAACCATTTATCGAGTCGAAGGATTCAGACCATTAAGAAATGTTTGAACATGTAGCCAAAGCAGTAACCCATGGTGAGGGCACCTTCTTAAAAGGTCCTTGTATCTCTTACATGCATCGTAGAGTATTTCTACATCCATCTGCACAAAATAAGAGATATCATTAAGTAATTTAGCCATTTTAGTCGGTGAAAAATATTTGAGTAAAAATATTTCGGTCATTTGTTCCCAAGTAGTAATTGAACCTCATGGTAACGAGTTCAACCACTATTTAGCTTTGTTCCTTAATAAAAAAGGGAATGACCGAAGACGAATGGCATATCAGAAACACCATTAATTTTAAATGTAACGCATAGTTCTAAGAAGTTGGCTAAATGAGCATTGGGATCCTCATATTGCAAACCATCAAACTGAACAAGTTGCTGTATCATTTGAATACTGTTAGGTTTCAATTCAAATGTATTTGCAGCTACAGTAGGTCTAACTATGCTCGATTCAGTTCCTGTTAAAGAAGGTTTAGCATAATCATACATAGTGCGTGGAGCAGGATTTTGATTAATCGCAATTGCAGGAGGTAGCTGATTGTCTTGGTTTTCAGCCATCTCTTCGGTTGGGGGTTGAGTATCATCCTCTTGCCCATTCTCTGTGTATCTTAAGTTTTGCCTTATTTCTCTTTGGTTTCTGCGAATTGTGCGATCGATTTCTTCGTCAAAAAGTAGTGGTCCTGACGGGTTTCTTCTAGTCATAAACTATAAAAACCTGCCAAGAGAAGGAAAAAATAAATTAATAAGTAATAATAATTAAATTAAATTAAATTGCAAGAAAAATAAATGGCTAAAGTTATAAAAATTGAGCGTTCCTAATATCTTAGCTCCCCGACAACGGCGCTAAAAACTTGATTGCGTGATTTCGTGATAGGTTTTAAATATTTATAATTAATCGTTCTTGAAACTAACTATTATCGCGATGTAGGCAAGTGTACATATCGAACAATAGTATAGTTTTAGCAAGACCAGATTGTCGAACCCAAAGGAACTAAAAGTACTAGTAATGACTGTCTTCTTATTATCTAGCCTAAAAATAAAGATGTTTTTGTTTTGACACTAATTATCTAAACTAAGAATTCACAGAGAATGGATTTGGGGAATTGCTTTTGGGAAAATCGATTGAATTAAGACAATACCTAAGGAAAAATTCACCTAGACTGTACTTGTTATTCTAGCTCCGAATCAAACGATTTATTCATTTACCTTGTTCCGTAGAGATCCCTAAGTTATGTTATTATCCCTATTCAAGACTAATAACGTCTAATCCCTAGATTGAATAATTGAGACCTTTCTCTAATTAGCACCCTAGGGTTGCATTAACTTGATCTATGGATCCCCTAATTAGGTTTCACCCTAATCCGGTAAAATCTTGTCACCCTATGTCTAGGCGCGCAATCAACTCCACTTAATTATGACAAATGTACTCTTAGATAGGGTCTATTCCTCCTCTGAATAAGAGCTTATCTTGAATCAGTATCCTGGGATATCAAAACAAGAATTAAGAACACATAATTAAGAACAAGTTAAATATTTATCATACAATGTAGAAAATAATAACAAGATTCGTCTTAGGTTTCATTCCCCTTAGGTATTTAGGGGTTTTAGTTCATAACTACATAAGAAAACATCTCAGAATAATAAAGAATACAAAACATAAAGAAAACCCAAAACTCTTAAAGGCAAAATTGAGGGGAGATCTTCAGTCTTGACGGTGAATATGACTTATTAGATGGATCAATTGGCTTCCTTGGAGTAATTCCTTACTCCCCATTCTGTGTCTCTCTTTTTCTTCCTCCTCTAGGATGTATTTATAGGCTTTGAAATACCTAAGAGCCCTCAAAATTAGCCTTTTCCAAATTGGACTCAATTGGGGCTCGGCAGGGGCACCCCGTACGCGATTACTTTAGGCCGTGCTCAAGCCTGCCAAATTGACACGACCGTGTGAGGAAGTCCAGGCCATGTTGATTTTGTACTTTGGCCCATTTCTTCATTTTTGGCCCGTTTCTCATTCCTTTCACTCTCCTATGCTGTTCTAAGTATAAAACATTAAATTAAGGCATTAGGGGCATCGAATTCACCAATTCTAATGGAAAATCATCCATAAAATGCGTTAAGCATGGGGTAAAAATATGTATAAATTACGGTTTATCATAGATCAAGAAAAATGTGATTCGAGTCTTAATCGGGGGAAAAACAAGGTTTACAAGGATTAGGCTCGTTTTTATCATTTTTTATCGAGGTAAGTTCATTTGCAAATAATGCCACATATACCATACTTTAAAAGCTTTAAAATTGCATGTATGGTAAGTACTTACATATTTGATATGATGTTGTATCATGTGTTTATTACCTAAATTTTATCATGAATTATACTTTGATTATCCCTTTAAAATGTGATTGGTGCTATGAGTATTGAAATCGACGTTATGAGCAAGTTTGACAAAAATGTGGAATCGAAGAATCCCATTTGAACCTTAAGAATAGTTTAGGGTACAAGTGACATGTCACTATGAACTATGTGATCTGAATTCATTGAGTTGTGGTCTGAGTTCATGATATATGTGACATTTGAACTCATTGAGTTGTGGTCTAAATTCATGATGTATGTGATACATGTTTTGGCGTTCTAGGTAGTGGTCTCATATATTCTACCGATGGCTAGGTAGTCCATCATGTGTTACGGATACCTAAAAACTTATGTGAGTAGACCTGTGAGTAGCTCGAAAGTGAGCAACATGTGATATGTGATACGAGGTAGCATTGGCTACATATAAGGCACTTAGGTGTGAGATTCTGATGTACCCAATAGTATTCCGAGTGTTCAACGGGTAGTTATAAAGGAAGTTCAATGAGTACTCTTGATGAATACGTCAAAGACGAGAAAGTAAGTTATTATGTGCAAGTGGCACAGATATGTACATCGAACTCATGAGAATGACATGAGATATGATGAACTTGTGGTAAGAACATGTATATATATATGAAGAATAAGTTTAAGAGATTTGATAAAATGCAAGGTTATATTCATTATGTTAAATGTATGATTAATGCTTGTTTAAGTTGCATTTTATTTGCATGTGAACTTACTAAGCTTCAAAGCTTACCCCCTTTCCTTTCTATTTCTTATAGTTTCACCAAGCTAGCTCGGGGATCAGAAGACTTCAGAGATTTAATCACACTATCAATTGAATATTTCGTATATCTACTCTCATCATTTTGAGTATGTCAAGTATAGGGACTTGGTCTTTTTGTTACATGTCATATTGATTAGCAAAATGTGTTGGCTCATGAAGGTATTATGATTATTTTGTATATGGTCATGAGTGGTGGCTCATATTGATTATTTGGTTTGTAACCCTAATTATTGGTGCATGCATGCAATTGTGCTTATGCTTTAATTTGGTTATGGTTACTTATGGCTAATGAGTATGATGGATGGCATGTATGTTTGGTGTATGAAATATGATTAATGTGTATGACAATAAAGGGGATGCAAGTGGGTAACTTGAAAGTAGGTTAGTAAAAATGATAGACAAATATTAATTTGGTGTGGAATGCCATATGAAAGCATGATAGTTTAAATAGGTAATATGTTGACATTACCAAGTCATAATTTAACCATGAATGTGAATGCTTGAGTAGCCAAATATGCCATGTTGCATGCCATGAAGTAAGTATAAGTATATGAGTGTTTAAGGTGGCAATTGGCATGGAAAATAGCCTAGAAATTGTCCACACAGTTAGATACACGGGCATGTGTCTTGGCCACGTGTCACACACGGTCCGCCCCATGGGCGTGTGATCCGGTCGTGTGTCCCCTGTACCATAATTATGCAAAATAGAATGCCCAGTAGTAAAGACATGGGCAAAGACATGGCCGTGTATCTCGGTCGTGTATCTCAGCCGTGTGAAGGACACGACCTTAGGACATGGGCGTGTGCCCAGGCCATGTGAAGTTTGCACTTAATTTTTGGAATTTAATTCACCACACGACCTAAGCACATGGGCGTGTGACCTTATTTGGTTGATGATGTCATAAATAGGGAGTTACACGGGCTAAGGACACAGACGTGTCCCAAGCCATACGTGTAACACCCCAAATTAGGGCCTAGTCGGAATAGTGGTTTTGAGACCACAAAGCCAAGATAGAAATAATTGTTTCATGATTTTTATGAGGTCCATGATAGGTATGCATGCTTGTGTGAAAATTTCATGGAGAAATTCTATGCATAAAATGTCCAATTGAACCTTAAGGACCAAATTGAATAAAATGCAAAACTTGTGTTCTAGAAGCTTCAAGCATGAAATTGGTTTAGATTATAAATTAGAAGGTCCTAATTAGCAATTTGATGAATTTTTAAAATTTTGGACAAAAATAGACATGCATAGAAAAAAATTGACAGAAAGGCCTTAAGAGCATTTTGGTCAATTAGTAATGAAAAGAATAAAAAGGGAAAACTAAAGCAAAAATTGGCTCATCTTCTTCATGTGGCTGTTGAAATTTTTGAGCTCTCCATAGCTAGGGTTCTTGACATTTTCAAGCTCAATAGTAAGTGTTCCCTAGCCCGTTTTTAATGATCTTTACATTTTTAAAGATCTCGTAGCTTGATTTACCTATGTCCACCCTTACTTATGTTTAAAAATTTATCCCTGTGTGACATGCATGTTCTTTGATGTATAATGAAGGAATATGTGAGCTTGATGTGTGTTTAACATCTTTTACTAAGTAATTTTGCATTAAAACAACTAAAAAGGGCTAAATTGAAAAAGGTGTAAATTGAGTGATAAATGTCTATTTTTAATGAGTAGTTTGGGTTGTTATGAGTACAAAGAAAATTTAGCTAGGCTTGAATAACAAAAAAATGCATGCATTTCATTTTACGAGCCTAGGGACTAAATTGTAAATAAGTGAAAAGTTAAGGATAAAAATGTAATTTTACTAAAGTATAAATTAGTGGTCATTTGAACAATGTGATTATTAAACAAGTTAAATTTGGTATCATAGATCAAGAAAAATGGAGTCCGGACCTAAACTGAGGAAAAAGCAAGGTTTTGGACTAAAACGTAAAGTTAGCAATATTTTGGGGCCGAGGTAAGTTGGCTGTAAGTAATTCAACAATGTCATTATCACGTATTTAATGCTTGATGTTGTATGAAATGTTTATGGAATTTGACTTGAGATGATTCAACAACAATTTGATGATAGCTTTGTATCTCGGAAATCCCGAGTGACCCTAAGGAATACTTACGATTTGGATATCATGAAACCATGATTTATGAGATCTCGTGTATGACCATATCAGGGATATGGCTTCGACATCGATAAGTGATTTCGTATAAGACCATGCTTGAGACATGGCATCGATATGAGGTCTCGTATAAGACCATGTCTAGGACATGGCGTCGGTACCGATTCGAGACTTCGTATAAGACCATATTTGGGATATGGCATCGATGTGTAGTTCCTTGTAAGACCATGTCTAGGACATGGCTTTGGCTCCCTATTTGGTGTATGATAATCCCCCGAACGTCCTTCTGTATTCTAAGTGGTTCAACGGGCCATTCAAGATCAAGGTTAAGAGATGGAGAAATATGAATAAGCTCTGAGTAGTACAGGTATGTACGTAAACCTCATGAGTATGGATTTTGATTCATGATGGAAAATTTTAGCATGAGTAAGAAAGAGTAAGAGAAATAATGAAGTTCAATAACATTTATTGTCAATGCTCACTATGTCCATTGTGTGTAAATTGCTAAGGTGGTGGTAATTAGTAGTATGTTTAATTCATGAAATTTTATAATCTATGTTGTTTATTAGTTACATACAACTTACTATGCTTTATGCTTACCTCCCTTTTCCATTTTTTCTTAGCATCACCAAGATAGCTCGGGCATTGTGGACGTCGGAGCTCAAGACACGTTATCACCAAATCTTTTGGGGTATATTTGGCTTAATACATTTAAGTATGGCATGTATAGGGGACTTAGTATTTTGTTATATGTGTCATATTTGTTAGCCAAAGTGATGGCTCATATTGGTATACAAATTCATTTGTATATGGCCATGAAGTATGGCTCATATTGATTATTGGGTTGTAACCCTAAATATTGATGCACGCATGAGATGTGTTATTACCTTTAAGGTGTGTGATGAGTTGGTTGATGACAACGAATGATAAAATATGGAATCTATGCTTGATGGATGATTGATGCCACTCGGTTGAGTTATAGCATGGTTTAAAGTAAGGTAATGTTTTGAATGAACCTAATAGTTATGGAGTCCTAAATATGTATACTTTGGCATGTAATTGTCATGCATGAATTAAAGCTATGGATGTTTAAGTAACCCATTTATTCCATGATAATTACCATTGACATATGTGAGTGTGCATGTGATAGTGAGGGTGACAAAAGGACTTGGAAAATAGCCTCAAAGTTGTCCACACGGGTAGACATACGGTCAGCCCCAAAGGCATGTTGTTTGGCAGTGTGTCCCCTCCACCCTAGTTTTACAAGTCAGTATGCATGGTAGTAAACACACGAGCAGATACACGGTCATGTGTCTCAACCGTGTGGAAGACACGGCCTCAAGACACGGGCGTGTGCCTAAGCTGTGTAAAGCCTGCACCTTAAATGTGAAAATTTAATTTGCCACGCGGGTGTGTGACTTGGCCATGTGACCTTTAATTAATGCTGACTTCATAAATATATGGTTACATGGGTTGAGGACACGGGCGTGTGAAAACCACACGGCCTACCCACACGTATGACTCTCCCAACTTGGAAAATTTTCTTAAGTGTCGTAAAATTTTTAGAAGCTCTCATTTTAGTCCCGAACCACCCTTAAAGTATGTTAAAGGCCATGTGGGCCGTAGAAGGGATATTGTGTTTATGTTTGAATGTTTTTAAGATTGGATGAAATTTGTAAGGCTTGGGTTGCGTTAAAGTATATGTTAAAGACCGGTAATGCCTCGTACCTCGTCCCGGCCTAAGACACAGGTAAGGGGTGTTACAATACGGGCGTGTGTGACCATATGGCTTACCCATACGGGCGTGTGACTCTCCAAAGTATGAAAGTTTTCTAAGTTTCCCAAAATTTTCCAAAGTTCTCAGTTTAGTTTCGAACCACTCCTAATGTACGTTTTGGGCCTCGTAGGCCTATATAAGGACGTTTCGCTTGTAAATGAAATGTTTTAAATTTGGACAAAAATTCCTGTCTCGGTTTTTTATGTTTGAAATGAGTTTAAGTTCGGTAATGCCTCGAACCCTATCCCGACGTCGGATACAGGTAAGGGGTGTTAGAAAAATGGGTTGGCAAAATGGCCTATTTTTGTCTACACGAGCAGAGACACGGGTGCGTGTCTCAGCCGTGTACGACACACGGTCATGTTGCATGGCCATGTGTCCCCAGGTGTTGAAATTAAAATGAAGTCAGTATGCTCCACACGGTCTCACACACGGCCGTGTGGTACAAGTTAGTATACCCTCAAATTGGCACAAGGCCAGCACACGGGCGTGTGACTTGGCCGTGTTGCATAAGTCAGTATACCCTACAGGTTTTGCACGGCCTAGCATACGGGCGTGTGTGACCACTTCGAAGGGCACACAGGCTAGACACACGGGCTTGTGGTTGGTCGTGTGACCCAAGTCAATATGTATGCCCTGTTTACACACAACTAGAGACATGGGTGTGTCTAAAGCCGTGTGAGGCACATGACCAGTTCACACCAGCGTGTAACCCCTGTATGGAAGTTTCCAAAAAAATTCGTATGTTACCGGTTTAGTCTCGAACCACTTCTAAAGAATGTTTAAGGCCTCGTAAGCTCATTTCAAGGACATTATGATTGGTTGTGATTAAATTGTATTTGAATTGATGAATTATATGTGAAATGTGTATTTAAAAGTGTTATAAGTTCTGTAATGCTCTGTAAACCTATTCTGACGTTCAATACGGGTGAGGGTGTTGTATTTATTGGTATCATAGCTACGATTTAGTCAATTCTAGGACTAATGTAGCGTATGTGAGTCTAGCTATCCATGCCATATATATAAACTGAGATAGTGTGATGATTCCTGACGTTTTAAACTGTGTTTTCATATAGTAATGGATCCCAATCAAGCTATAGCTGATAAGGTTGAGAGTAATGCTATAACACCCCATACCCATATTCGACGCTAGAATAGGGTATGAGGCATTACCGGACATAAACACAAGCAAACATACATTCCAAGTTGTAAATTTGGCGCCAAATTAAAACTTTTTAACAATCAATCACATCCTCCCTAAAACGAACCTACGAGGCCCAAAACATGCTTTGGAAGCGGTTCGGGACTAAACCTAGAACTTTAGAAAATTTTACGAAACTTAGAAAATTTTTGCCTAAATAGGGGTCACACGCCCGTGTGGCTTGAGGAACGCCAGTGTGGGTAGGCCGTGTGGTCACACACGCCCGTGTCCCTAACATGTGTAGTTCTCTATTTGCCATGCAAGAAAAAATTAAAGTCACATGGCCAAGACACGTGCCCGTGTCCTGAGGCCGTGTCCTTCACACGACTGAGACACACTGCCATGTCTCATGCTCGTGTGCTCGATACTGAGAATTCTATTTTGCAACAGTTTTGGTGCAAGGGACACACGACTGGATCACATGCCCATACGGTTGACCATTTGCCACCCTTATTCACACAGACACTTACCCCAATTCAAAGGCACAAAACAATACATACTTAGGCAACCAAAAACATCCACATTCATGGTTAAAACATATCAAATTTATATCTTTATCTAACATATTCACTACACTTATTAAGCCTTAAATCAAACATACAAATCTCACATTCATTGGGCTTCATTCAATTACAATCTAGTTACCAAATTATACTCAAATTCCTCATCTCATCAATAGGTCACAATTCCAAACATTACACAATCACGCCATAAATCACATTTCCAAATATTTCATGTTCACCAAGCATATCATGATCATATCACCATAGACATTGACACATATATGAGTATACTTAGGCTTACAACCATGTTGCTAATATAAGCCAACTTACATGGCCGAATAGAAAAACAAGCCTTTGAAGATTACAATCCATTATGTTGGCTAAAGTCATAATGACATATATGACCAAAAGACCAAGTCCCTATACATTTTGTAAACTCTAAATACTTGAATTCATCGATATGATAGCTTGATAGTGTAATACGATTTCCGACGATCTCCAACTCGAGCTAGCTTCACGACACAATAAAACATGGGAAAATAAGGTGGTAAGCTACATAGCTTAGTAAGTCTGTATGAACATAATAAGCAACTCTTACCAATCATTTAACAAATCCAATGAAATAAACAGAAGATAATATAAATTTTATTAAAACTCACAGTTATAACTTACTCAGTGACATTATTTTTTCTATCAATTTGCAAGCATAATTTAACATGTCTTTAACGCCCTAAATTTTCAGTAATTTTAATTTGCGTGTTTTGTTGTATGTGGCTTTCTTGCTTTTTTGGTTAAGGGGGTTCTAAGGGGTTTGGGAAGTCTTGGGTTCAAACCTAGGCATTAGCAAAATTTTGGCTTGTTATTGTATAACCCTTGTTTTCTGCTAGTGGACTCTTAAATTAATGAGAGCGTTGCAAGACATGAAGGGCTTGCTAGTCAAGTGGCTTGCGGCATGTGGTGTGTGTTTAGGGGTCTTGCGTTTGAGCTACCCTTGGCGCAAGACAATAATATTTTACTACTTTCGCAAGGCAGGTGGTAGAGTTTGGCCGAAACTCTGAAAGTGGAGTGGCTGTGTAAGAGTGGATACTCGAATTGATGGAGAAAATAGTGGGAGTGGGTGAGGGAGTTATCGGTTTGAATTGGTGAGGAGGAAAAATTGGAGAGAATCGTGGAAGTGGGGAGTTTTTGTGGTAGAGGTACCGAAGGAGTACTCTTCTAAGTCACTCGGTCATAAGGGGGTTAGACAAGTGGGTGCCGAAATTTCCTTTTGGGGATTTGTACTCTCAATTTGATAATTCCATCTCTTCTTCAGTTTTCTTTCAGGTCTCACAATTTTTTATTCGAATTTTATCAATTGGTTGTTTCACTCTTTGTACTTGCGAGTTTTAACAATTGTGCCTCTCGGGTTTCATTCTTGGCCGACTTCTCCATCTTCCCCTTCCCTCTTCTAGTGGTGGGTGACCGAATAACTTTTCTCCCTTTTCTTTCTGCATCTCTTTCTTCTATTAATCACTTCTCTTATCATCTTTCCCTTCTACTGATCCTTTATCGAATACTTGTTTTGTTTTCTCTTCCCTCCTCTTGTAATCTTTTCACCCTTCGAATTTGTGACAGTGGCGGCATTACTTTTTTTCCCTACCTCTACTTTTGACTTTTGCAACTAATTATTAGAGCAATCGGTAAGTGCTTGTTCTTTTCTCTGTTCTTTTCTTTTCTTGATTTGGTAAGCACCTTAATACCTTCTTTACTATCGTTTACGGCTAAGATCATGTGGGTACTGAACGTTGCCTCTGCCTCACTGGATTCTCACTTTAAGGAGTAGGGACGACTATTCTTCTCCACAATCGGTTTCACGTTTTCGGTAAGTGATTATATTGGTTTAATTTTTACGTGATCGATATCGATATAGGTTAATGGAATTCTATTGTACGTAGTTCAGTCAATGAGTTATACAACCTTCGTCAACGGTTCCTTCTGGGATAATCACACTTGTAAATAAGGCAAGTATTGGTGTAGTAGTTATGATGAAAGTAAAGAGGGATGTTAATTCTATTGCTTTGACTAATGGAATATTTTTGCCGGTGGAGTGTAGGCCTTGGATTCAAGGGCTACTTGCGCAGCTTCGTTTAAGGTGTGTAATCACACTGCTTCCATCGTTAAACGGCGAAATCCAAAATTCTGATACCGTCAACTCCACGCAGGCATACGCCCGCTCGTGTGGTTGTCTAAGCACATAAATGCGAGCTTCTGACTGTAGAGACCACCACGAGCGACCTTGTAGGCGTTTGTCATTTTAGGCCACATTAGGCCAAAATAGGTCGTGTGGGCCCCACGAGCCCACTAGGGCAAAAAGCACGAAATAGTGGAGATTGTTGGGCCGACTGCGTTCGTTACACGGCGAAGGCTATTATCTGGGCTTATTTGTGTGGGCCCTCATGGGCCATACAATGGGCTTGGGCCCATTTATGCTGTTTTACTGTTAAGGCTGCACGGGTCGCACAAGACGACTGTGGACCTACTCTGGGGTCGGTAAGTGTACCTAAACCTTAAATTATGAATTGATTGTTATACCCTTTTGAGGTAAATGATTGATATACCCCTGTGTAATGTATGACTGTTTATGCATGCCATATTTACCGTATGTACATTTATATTATGCTGCATTGCATGGGGTGGGATATATATATTATTGAAGGAAGTGTACTGAAAGGCTATAAGCCTAATACCGAAACCAATACTTTATTCTAGAGTGTAGGGATGGGTATGTCAATTTATTCCCCACATGGAGTGTAGGGGTAGACGGAGTGGAGTGCAGAGGATGGTTGGGTAGGATCTCTCTATGCATTGCTGATACTGTACTAAAATGGGCTAAGGCCCCCACAATGTTATTACTACTGTAATGGGCTAAGGCCCACACTAATATTGCTACTGATATGGCCTTAAACTAGCTGTATGTTTGATAGACTATTAAATAGGGATTACACACTGAGTTTTATAGCTCACCCTCTCTGCTTAACTGTGCAGGTAATCCTTAGGCGGGTCAGTGTTGTGATGGACTCGGAGACGGCCACACCATTGTCTATAATTTCGTCTTAACTATAGTAAAAGTAGAATTATTTGGGTATTTCATGTAATAAGGCCATTTTAAGTTTTATTTTTATTTTTTATTTTGTAATTTTATTAAATTGATTTATATCTGTTAGCCGTAGGATTTGGGTTTTCAAAAAGTAAAATGATTTTCAACTATTATGCTACGAAACCTGATTTAAAAGGTTCTGTAATGACAATGTTTTAAAGGGTAACATCGACCTAGTGTGAGGCATGTTTTTATTAAATGAACCTGTAATTTGGAAAATGGATTAAACAAGTTAGCTTTTCAAAAGAATTTTAAGGAAAGGTTTTTTAAAACTAGCGAACTTTTCTATTAAGTCTACGATTTTCAAAATACACTCCAACTATAACATCACAGATGTGGCCTTGACGTCTACGCGAGTTTGGGGTGTGGTATTTATTGGTATCAAAGCCAGGTTACAAAAACTCGGCTGTGGGTTTGGGTCTCTTTCTAAAAAAATAGAGATTTTAAAAGAACTGTTTTAAGTGGTGGAAAAAATATTCTAAAGTAATAGTTTTCGATTGTGTGGTCTACCGAGTCTCCGGTGACAATTCTGTAAGTTCTCTAAAACTACTGTTTGATTTAACTGAAATGACATTATTGTAGATGACAGACTGTACTGAAACCCTTATTAAGGAAACTTAGAACTGTAGTAAGATTATGAAGTACGAAAACGAACAACTTTGAAATATTAATGCTATTTTCATAAAACATCAGTTAATGAACATTGGAACTATATAATCGATGCATAAAATTGTTAATATAGATATTATGCAAATCGATAATGAGCACCAGATGTACTCGTGGAAGGGGTACAAGAGGTCGTGGCGGTGGCCGTAGAGGTGCTCGGGCTGGATCTTCGGCATCGGGCCATATGCCTAACGTTGAGGCAAGAGAGGCTTCAGATTCACCTGTGACCGAACTGGGTCACACGATCAGGTGGCAGGGGATGACATACTATCAGAAGCTATGTTGCGAATTTTGGAAAGGGTCGTTGGGCCCAATACTGGTACCGTGGGTCGTAGGTCAGTGACGGAACAACTCAGATCTAATGGGGCTGAGATCTTTAAGGGTATCACTGGAGTTGCCCCACATGTGGCTGAATATTGGATAGAGGCCATAGAGAGGATCATGGATGACCTCGACTGCACTCCGCAGTAGACTCTAAAAGGTGTAGTGTCGTTGTTAAGAGATGAAGCCTATCAGTGGTGGCTTACTGTGAAAGAGGGTACTCAACCCGATCGATTGACATGAGATTTTTTCAAGAGTGCATTCTAAGGAAAATATGCGGGCGCTAGCTATGTAGATGCCCAAAGAAGGGAGTTTTTGAATTTGACTCAGGGGGATAAGTCCGTAGCTGAGTATGAGGCATAATTTATGCGATTGAGTCATTATGCGCGAGGCATGGTGGCCACTGAGTATGAGCACTGTGTACATTTCAAGGATAGCCTCAGGGATAATCTGCAAATTTTGATAGCTCAGCAGAGGGAGCGAGATTTTGCTGTGTTAGTAGAAAAGGCAAAGATCGCTGAGGATGTGAAGCGCACTGAGCATCAGAATCGTGAGAAGGATAAGGGGAAAAATAAAAGGTTTTGGAGCCATCAGGTTCAGCTATGGGGCCTAAAAAAAGGCCAGGGTTGATAGGCCAGCTAGAGTTGGGGCCCCTATTACTACTTTTGGGTCGCAGCCTTGTACTATTTGTAGGAAACGCCATCAGGGTGAGTGCTGGGTATAGATGAGGGTATTTTCTGGTGCGAATCTATGGAGCATCGTATTAGGGATTGCCCACAGAGGCCCGATTAGATGCAAGCTACTGTTAGGGGTACTATTCAGTCGTAAAGAGGTTTTCAGCAACCACCGAGAGGTCGTGGTCAGGCCAGAGGTGGAAATGGTATCGGCTGTGGTTGTGGAACATCAGGTAGTGGTGCGGGTCATACTAAGGCGAGGTAGCCAGCACTAGTTTACATTGCACGTTGCCAAGAGAACAGAGACACCCTAGATGTTATTACGGGTACGTTTTTATTCATCAGGTACCTTACACTGCATTGATTGATGTTGGGTCTATGCACTCTTATATAGCATGCACTGTGTCAGAGATGTTGGGTGTGATGTGTGAAAATGCTACGAGCGAGGTTACTGTGTTAAGTCCATTAGGGCTGTCTGTAAGAGTGAACAAATTGTTTAAAGATCTTTTTAGCTAACTTTATAGAACTTCCTTTTGGGGAATTCAACGTAATATTGGGCATGGACTGGCTAGTTAAGCATCAAGCAAATTTGGACTGTGCTACAAAGTAGATGATCTTGAGAACTAAAAAGGGGGATGAGGTAATTGTGGTTGGAGAGCATCAAAATTATCTGTCAAATGTGATTTCTGCGCTTAGGGCTGAGAAGGTGGTGCGTAAAGGTTGTGCGGCCTACTTAGCCTATGTTAGTGCATTTAGTTCTGAGGTTTTGGCTGTGGAAGATATTAGGACGGTTAAGGATTTTGGATGTCTTTCCTGATAAGTTACCGAGATTGCCTCCTAACCGTGAAGTTGAGCTTAGGATAGAGCTCTTGCCTGGTACAGCTCAAGTGTCTATTTCCCCTTATAGAATGGCATCGAAGAAGCTCTTAGAGCTTAAGGCTCAAATTCAGGAGTTATTGGATCGAGGGTTCATCCACCCAAGTGTATCTCCATGGGGACCACTGGTGTTGTTTGTGAAGAAGAAGGATGGAACCATGCGTATGTGCATCGACTATCGGCAACTAAACAAATTGACTATTAAGAATAAGTACCCTTTACTGAAGATAGACGATCTATTTGACCAGTTTCAAGGAGCTTCAGTTTTCTCCAAGATTGATCTCCGATCAGGGTATCACCAACTGAGGGTCACGAAGATCGATGTATACAAGACAACATTTTGGACCCGTTACGGTCATTACGAGTTTCTAATGATGCCGTTTGGACTGACGAATACATCAACAACTTTCATGGATTTGATGAACCGAGTGTTCTAGCCCTATTTGGATTGGTTTGTAGTGGTGTTTATAGATGACATCCTGGTGTATTCGAAGACTAAGGAGGAACATGATGCACATCTTTGGGTTGTTCTACAGATTTTGAGGGAGAAACAGTTATATGCTAAATTCAGCAAGTGTGAATTCTTGCTACGTAAGGTAAATTTTCTGGGTCACATGGTATCAGCTGAGGGGATTAGGGTTGATCCTCAGAAAATTGAAGCGGTTCTAGATTGGAAGCAACCTAAGTCAGTGTTAATAATTCAAAGTTTTCTAGGTTTGGTAGGGTATTTTAGACGGTTTGTTGAGGGGTTTTCATTGATTGCTACACCTCTAACTAAGTTGTTGCGTAAAGGGGTACCGTTTAACTAGATTGATAAGCAACAAGAAAATTTTGTGAAGCTTAAGAATGTGTTGACTGAAGCCCCTGTTTTGATACAGCCAGAATCTGGGAAGGAATTCACAGTCTACAGTGATGCATCACATATTGGTTTGGGATGCGTGTTGATGCAAGAGGGTAAGGTAGTGGCGTATGCGTCTCGTCAGCTTAAGACGCATGAAGCAAACTACCAGATGCATGACTTGGAGTTGGCTGCGGTGGTATTCGTACTAAAGATTTGGAGGCATTACTTGTATGGAGAGATGTGTATCGTTTACACGGATCACAAGAGCCTCAAGTATCTCCTTACTCAGAATGAGTTAAACCTTAGGAAGTGTAGATGGGTCGAATTGCTTAAGGATTATGACTGTTCGATTGAATACCATCCTGGTAAGGCTAATGTGGTAGCTGATGCACTGAGATGTAGGGTTGTTACTGATTTGAGGGTGATGTTTGCTCATCTAAGTTTATTCGACAATGGTAATTTACTGGCTGAACTTCAAGTTAAACTCAAATGGATTGAGCAGATTAAAGATAAGCAGTTGGAGGATGAGTTACTAGGCCTTCATTTTCGATAGGTTGAGAGTGGTGATAATATGGATTTTGGGTTGGATAGCGAAGGGGTGCTCTGATTCAGGGGAAGGATCTGTGTACCAGTGAATACTGATTTGAGGCAGTCTATACTGCGAGAGGCACATAGTAGTCCTTATGCTATGCATCTTGGTGGAAATAAGATGTACCGAGACACTCGTGAGTTATATTGGTGGCCATGTCTTAAGCGTGAAGTTACCGACTTCTTGAGTAAATGTTTGACTTGCCGACAGGTTAAGGCGGAGCATCAGTTGCCTTCAGGGCTACTTCAACTTGTCAAGATTCTGCTTTGGAAATGGGGGACAGTAATTATGGACTTTGCTAGTGGGCTGCCCCTAACGCCTTCTAAGAAAGATTCGGTATGGGTCATCGTGGACCGATTGACCAAGTCTGCTCATTTTATACCGGTTCGTACTGATTATTCATTACAGAAGTTGGCTAAGCTGTATGTAGCTAAAATTGTGAGACTGTATGGAGTACCGGTTTCCATCATATCTGATAGGAATCCTCGCTTTACGTTTCAATTTTGAAAGAAGTTGCATGAGGCACTTGGTACAAGGTTGGACTTCAGTACTGCGTTCCATCCTCAGACAGACAGTCAGTCAAAGAGGGTAATTCAGATACTGGAGGACATGTTATAAAGTTGTGTGATTGACTTTCGGGGCAATTGGGAGGATTACTTACTGTTGGTAAAGTTTGCATACAATAATAGCTACCAGTCTAGCAATCAGATGGCACCTTACGAGGCATTATATGGTCATAAGTGTTGTACTCCTTGTTGGACTGAGTTGGGTGAGCGGCGTGTTGTAGGCCTTGAGTTGATTTCTTATACTGAGGATAAGGTGAAGTTGATTCGAGATCGGCTCAAGGCAGCTTCGGACAGACAGAAGTCTTATGCGTATCTGAAGCGTAAGGAGATTGAGTATTCAGTGGGGGACTTAGTTTTTCTTAAGGTCTCACCTTGGAAAAAGGTATTGAGGTTTGGTTGAAAGGGTAAGCTGAGTCCTAGATTCATTAGGCCTTATCGTATAATGAAGCATGTGGGACCGGTTACCTATCAGCTTGAGTTACCTCTAGGGTTGGATCAGATTCGTGATGTGTTCCATGTCTCTATGTTGAGGAGATATCACTCTGATCCTACGCACATTGTCTCGATGGAGGAGATTGAGGTTAGACTGGATCTGACCTTTGAGGAAGAGCCAATTTAGATTATGGACCACGACGTGAAAGTACGAAGGAGGAAGTCAGTTCCACTGGTGAAGGTGCTTTGGCGTAATCATAATTCCGAGGAAGCGATGTGGGAACCCGAGAAGGCGATGCGAAAATAATACCCTCACCTATTTTGAGCAGGTAACTTTCAAGGCCGAAATTTATTTTAAGGGGTAGAGTTGTAACGCCCCAAATCATTACTAATTTTAATTTGCATGTTTTGTCGTATGTGGCTTGCTTGCTTTGTTGGTTAAGGGGGTTCTAAAGAGTGTGGGAAGTCCTGGGTTCAAACCTAGGCTGTAGCAAAATTTTGGCTTTTTATTGTATAACCCTTGTTTTCTGCTAGTGGACTCTTAAATTAATGAGAGCGTTGCAAGACATGAAGGGCTTGCTAGTCAGGTGGCTTGCGGCTTTTGGTGTATGTCTAGGGGTCTTGATTTCGAGCTACCCTTGGCGCAAGAGAATAATATTTTGCTGCTCTCGCAAGGTAGCTGGTAGAGTTTGGCCAAAACTCTGAAAGTGGAGTGGTTGTGTGATAGTGGATAGCCAAATTTGTGGAGAAAATAGTGGGAGTGGGTAAGGGAGTTATCGATTTGAATTGGTGAGGACGAAAGATAGGAGAGAATCGTGGAAGTGGAGAGTTGTTGTGGTAGTGGTGTCGAATGAGGACTCTCCTAAGTCATTCAGTCATAGGGGGTTTAGGCAGGTGGGTGCTGAAATTTCCTTTTTGAGATTTGTACTCTCAATTCGACAATTCCATCTCTTCTTCGATATTCTTTCGGGTTTCACAATTTGCTTATTCAACATTTACCAATTGATTCTTTCACTCTTTGCACTTGCGGGTTTTAACAATTCTGTCTTTCGGGTTTCGTTCTTGGCCAACTTCTCCATCTTCCCCTTCCCTCTTCTAATGGTGGGCGATCGAATAACTTTTCTATCTTTCTTTCTGCATCTCTTTCTTTTATTAAAAGCTTCTCTGATCATCTTTTCCTTTTTCTGATCTTTTACTGAATACTTGTTTTGTTTTCTCTTCTCTCCTATTGTAATCTTTTCACCCTTCGATTCTGTGACAGTGGCGGCGTTACTCTTTTTCCCTACATCTGCTTTCGACTTTTGCAACTGATTATTAGAGTAATTGATATGTGCTTGTTATCGTCTCTGTTCTTTTCGTTTCTTGATCTGGTAATCACCTTAATACCTTTTTTGCTACCGTTTATGGCTAGGATCGTGTGGGTACTAAACGTTGCCTCTATCTCATTGGATTCTCACTTTGGGGAGTAGGGACGACTGTTTTTCTCCACAACCGGTTTCACATTTCCGGTAAGTAATTATATTGGTTCAATTTTTACGTGATCGATATCGATATAGGTTAATGGAATTCAGTTGTACTGTGTTCAGTCAAGGAGTCATATTTAGCCTTCGTCAACGGTTCATACAGGGATAATCACACTCTTACAAATAAGGCAAGTATTGGTGTAGCAGTTATGATAAGAGTAAAGAGAGATGTTAATTCTATTGCTTTGACTAATGGAGTATTTTTAGTGGTGGAGTGTAGGCTTTGGACTCAAGGGCTACTTGTGGAACTTCGTTTAAGGTGTGTAATCACACTACTTCCATCGTTAAACGGAGAAAGCTTGAAATCTAATACCGTCGACTCCACGTAGGCGTACGCCCGTCTGTGTGGTTATCTAAGCGCATAAGCGTGAGTTTGTGACTGTAGAGACCACCACGAGCGACCTCGTGGGTGTTTTTCGTTTTGGGACACGTTGGGCCAAAATGGGTTGTGTGGGCCCCACGGGCCCGCTCAGGCAAACAACACGAAAGAGTGGAGATTGTTGGGTCGGTTGTGTTGGTTACACGGTAAAGGCCATTATCTGGGCATATTGGGCCACATGAGTGTGTAGGCTCTCATGGACCATACAATGGGCTTGGCCCCATTTATTTTGTTTTACTATTAAGGTTGCATGGGTCGCACGAGACGACTGTGGACCTACTGTGGGATCGGTAAGTGAACCTAAACCCTAAATTATGATTTGACTGTTATACCCCTATGAGGTAAATGATCGATATACCCCTGTGTAATGTATGGCTGTTTATGCATGCCATCTTTATCGTATGTACATTTATATTAAGCTGCATTGCATGGGGTGGGATATATATATTATTAGAGGAAGTGTACTGAAAGGCTATAAGCCTAATACTAGTAGCTCTACTGCAAATACTGTTAGTACCAAAGCCGGTACTTTATTCTAGAGTGTAAGGATGGGTGGGTCGATTTATTCCCCACATGGAGTGCAGGGCTGGACGGAGTGGAGTGTAGAGGATGGTTGGGTAAGATCTCTTTATGCATTGCTGATATTGTACTGAAATGGGCTAGGGCCCTCACACTGTTATTACTACTGTAATGGGCTAAGGTCCACACTGATATTGCTACTGATATGGGGTTAAGCTAGCTGTATGTTTGACTGATTATTAAATAGGGATTACACACTGAGTTTTATAACTCACCCTCTCTACTTGATTGTGTAGGTAATCCTTAGGTGGGTCGGTGCTACGAGGGACTCGGAGATGGCCACACCACTGTCTATAATTTCGTCTTGACTTTAGTAAAAGTAGATTTATTTGGGTATTTCATGTAATAAGGCCATTTTAAGTTTTTTTTATTTTTTATTTTGGAATTTTATTAAATTGATATATATCTGTTAGCCATAGGATTCGAGTTTTCAAAAAGTAAAATGATTTTCAACTATTATGCTACGAAACTTGATTTAAAAGCTTCCGTAACGATAATGTTTTAAAGGGTAACATCAACCTAGTGTGAGGCATGTTTTTAGTAAACGAACTAGTAATTTGGCAAATGGATTAAACAAGTTAGCTTTTCAAAAGATTTTTAAGTTTTTTTGAAACTAGCGAACATTTCTATTAAGTCTACGATTTTCAAAATGCAATCCAACTGTAACATCACAGATGCGGCCCTAACGTCCAGGCCTGGTTTGGGGTGTTACATGTCTTGACATTAGCCTAATAACTGAAATCTCTCCATTATAAATGTTTACCACAATCAGCCAATCATTTCAAGCCTCATACTAAACATGCACATTAATTATGAGTGTTCACATTTCAAGCATATATTCTAACATTTTCAATTGTTTAAAGCACATATCAGCTCATAATCATTTTAATAGGCAATTATGTCAATCTTTCCTTTTTCTCATATATGATAAATCACAATTTGTGTGAACCAAACATGCTAGATCATAACTCAATTTTGCCCGAATGCCGATTACATGATCACCAACCGAATTTACCATATATTTCGTACATCACAAGGCTTTCACGAAAACATTCCCGTGGGAACCATGAACTCATAATATCATGAAGTCAATGCTTATAAACATTATGTACATACCTGTACAAATTCGTAATACTTACATGCTCTTTCTCTTCTTTGACATACCCATTAAATTACCCGTTGAACCACTTGGAAGACTAAAGGATTCTCGGGAATCTCGTACACACAGTACTGTACCAATGCCAGATCCCAGATATGGTCTTACATGTAATCTCGTTGTGACACCCCGAACCCGAAACCGACACCGGAGTCGAACACGAGGTGTTAACTGACTTTAACCCCTTAAAAAATTTATTTTCCAGACACTGCCCAATCTGTGTACTAGTCGTTTTAAAAATCATATCTTGAGTTTCGTAACTCGAAAATCAGTTTCGTAATTTTTCCCAGAAACTAGACTCATGTGCCCATCTATGTATTTTTTTCTAGAATTTTTGGTTGGGCCAATTAGTACAGTTTATTAGTCAAAGTCTCCCAAGTTGCAGGGGTCGACTACACTGACCTTTGCCCATTACGACTTGAATATCTCCCTGCACGGGGCTTCAATACTGATGCCGTTTGTTTCTATGAAAACTAGACTCAGAGAGGAATCTGTACATATATAGTACGACCCCTAATTATCTCTGGTTAATTTGTAATGAATTTCCAAATTCGGAGCAGGGAATCCAGAAACCGTTCTGGCCCTGTCCCACAAAAATCTGATTATCTCTTAATATACTGCCCATATGATCTTTTCGTTACTTCCTCATGAAAACAGACTCATCGAGCTTCGCTTACATAATTTATTCATCAATTAATTCCACTCCTACTATTTTTAGTGATTTTTCAATCTCATGACACTGCTGCTGCCAGCATCTGTTACGAAAGTAACTAGGTTCATTTCATGCCTACCCTTGATCCAACTCAATCGAACATTCGTGCCATTTTCGCATGGCTTAAAGTTTACATGCCAAAGTTCAAACACAACGTAATAGCTTATACATGCCAAAATGTTCTTCTAAGCCAACTAAGAAGAAAGTACCAAAACTTGCCATCCGGTGTGATGACTTCGATGACGGCCCGACCACAGAAAAATAGATGAGTCCAAGCAACCTATAATGGGTGACAAGGAAACACCGAGTGAGTTTATAACTCAGTAAGTCATAAGCTATGCACTACATCCATCAATAACATTATCACAAGAGAAAACAAAATGGAACGAGGCTAATTACTCCATCCATTCCAAACCATACCATAGTTCCTCCAACCTATCAATTCAATTTCATATCAATTCATGCATTCACATTCCATATACTCATCGATAGGACATTGAAGCATTTTCGTAAATCAATTTATTTTCGTTACAATCAAACGACTAAACAGCCTTTCACCCATCCCACGATAAATTTTATGTACGTGACTTCAAGTATATTTGTCACATAGGTTCAAACTTACCGAGCTCAACACCAAGTATAAGCGTAGCACCTATTAGCCATGTACTCAAGACACTTACCCGATCCGCTGTCCGCGATCGACTCAATAGTGTCGCACACATAGTGTCCATAATGATTCACGAATGTATATCGAGTCCGCACACTCAGTGCTATATAATCAACTCGCACACTTAGTGCTACATAATCAAATCGCACACTTAGTGCTACATAGTCAAACTCGCACACTTAGTGCCGCATGGTCAATTCGCACACTTAGTGCATCATATTCATTTCGCACACTTAGTGCAACATAGTCAAATCGCACACTTAGTGCTGTACAATTTAATCCCGCGCACTTAGCGCCAATCTCATGGTCATAAATGGTTATCCCGCACGTTTAGTGCCGAGATCAACAACTCAGTACATCTTACCTCTTTTCTTTCATTCAACAATTTCATCATCACATACGTACATGCACATATATATATGTATATTTATTCATTCCATTCAGCATCAGTACATAAACATTATGACCATTGAAATAATACCAACTACATGCTTAATGACTTACCTCGTGTTGGGTAAGACGGCTCCAACTCGGCTACTCGATAACCTTTTCTTTGCCTTTGCTCGATTCACCTCCTTTAACTCCTTGAGCCAAATCAATAACTTAAAATAGTCATTAATCGACTATTCAAGTATTACTTTCAGAATAATATATATATTGATTTGACTTTCACACACATAGATTATAGTAAGCTTTATAATAGTCAATAAATAACTCATTGGCAAATTTTCATTAATGTTTACAACAAAATCACATATTCACTACGAGCAGTTTTCCTGAGCAGTAGTCGCTAAATTGTTTATAACTGGAGCTACAAAACTCCAAATCACTAGCCGTTAATTTTCCCTGAATATAGACTCGTATATCTTCCATCCATAAAATTTTCAGAATTTTTGGCTTGGCCAATCAATACCACATTTTTCTTAAAGTTTCCCCTGTTTCACTGTTTGACTATTCTGACCACTCTTCACTACGAATCCAATTTCTCATTTTAAAGAATTCAAAATGTGTTGTATTTGATCTCATTTGAAACTAGACTCATTAAGGAGTCTAAGCATATAAATTTTATCTTATAATCATTTTTGTACAATTTATAATGATTTTCTAAAAACAGAACAGGGAATCTAGTAGTCATTTTGACTCAGCCCCACAATACTTCAAATATCTCAAGATCGGTAACTCTTTTGTTTTCATAGTTTCTTTTGTAAGAAAATAGACTCTTCAAGCTTTAATGGCATAATTCACTCAGCTTCTAATTCAACTCCTACAAATTATGGTGATTTTCCAAAATCACCTTACTGCTGCTGTCCCCAAACAGATTATTACCGAATCAAATACTAACATTAGCATTTCACCTTAATAGCTAGCTTGCCAAGCCTTAATTTAACATATTTTCATTCAATTTAGTCTAATAACGCATAAATGGGTAAATTACATTTTTACCCCTAATATTTCGCACTTTCACAATTTAGTCTTTATTCCACAAAACACAAAATACACAAAGTTTGGTCACACTCCTTAAGGGCCGAATCTTCCTAGTGCCCATATAAGTCCATACATCTCATTTATTTCACCTTTGAGTCCTTCAAAAATTTGTTTTTGTAATTTAGCCCTAACTACTCAAAATCACCAAAAACTTCAACACAAACATATTAATCTTTAACATATCTTTCACTTTTCATCAACAACTATCAAAAAGCTCAAGCACTCATCAATGGCAAAACACAAAATCATCATCAATCCACAAAATTGAACCATGGGTTTTTAGAACTCAAGTCAACTACTAAAACATGCATGCATCTCAAGAACAACATCAAACATACCTTAGTCTAGCAAACCACCATAGCCGATTTTCTCAAGCTCTTCCCCTTCCTTTCTTTCCTCTATTCGGCCAAAGGTGTTCAAGAATGAACACACATTTTTTTTTTGTTTTCTTTCCTCAACTCACGGCAACAAGGGGGGGTATGGATGAGACCATTTTTTTTCATCACCCTTCCTTTTCATTGTTTAATTCCTTTCTTTAATTTATTTTAATTATCATGCTTAATATTTTATTTTCCTTACCATACATCACTAACACAACATGTTGGTGACATGTTTCCACCCATAGCATGGCCGGCCACTACATATTAGGGAGGGGGAATTTGACATGCAAGTCCCCTTTTTCTTCCACATGCACTAATAGGTCCTCATGCATTGACCTATCACATTTTAAAATTTTCTCATATAAGTCCTATTGACTAAATTCACATGCAATCGACTAAATCGAAGCTTGAAATTTTCACACATTCATGATTACATATTCTAGATAATAAACATCACATTCAAACCTTTCGGTGACTCGGTTTAGCGGTCCCGAAACCACTTCCCGACTAGGGTCAATTTTGGGCTGTCACACTCGTATTGATGACAACAGCCCAATAATGGTTTTACACGAAATCTCATATCGATGCCATATCCCAGATATGGTCTTACACGTAATCTCAGTAACCCTAATGTCATGACATTCGTATCCTATCTATTCCTAAAGTTCAACCCGGATTTCACACTTGTCGAAACTTTATCGAATATGTCCAAGGGTCAATCACAATTAATACAATAATTAATCATTTAAAACATAATTAAAACAATGCATTTTTTACATACGAACTTACCTTGATATAAAAACGACGAAAATGACCTTACCGTCAAATACTTGTTTTTTCCTCCGTTCTAATTTCGAACCTCATTTTTCTTGATCGATAATATCATATTTAACTTATTTAATTATTATATTATTCAAATCAGGACAAAATCACGTTATGGAAAAAATTACGTTTTTGGCCCCTAAAGTTTGACATTTTTACAATTTAGTCCCTAGGTTCGTAAAATGAAATGTACTCAATTTCTTCAACACCCATGCCTATCCAAACCTTATACATGCTTATAGAAGCCCCCTTTTTTATTATTTTCAATTTAACACCCATTTTACAACTTTTTACAAATAGGTCCTTTTAGGCATTTTCATCGAAAATCAGTTAGCAAAAGTTGTTTATCATACACCAAACATACATTTCCTACCATTAGACATCAAAATACACAAATATCCATCATGGGTAAAATTTTAAACCTTGATTATTTCTTAAATTAGTGGTAGAAATAGATAGATCATGTTACGAGGATTTCAAAAAACATAAAAATCATTAAAATTGGGGCTAGAACGAACTTACAATCATGCTTGGACGATTGAAAAACCCTAGCCATGGTTTATCCTTGTAAAATTCGGCCATGGGAGGAAGATGGACAAAAATTGGTTTTTAATTTGGCTTTTTAATTCATTTAATTACCAAATTACTAAATTACCTTTCATGAAAAACTGTGAAACCTACCTAACCATGTCCATTTTTGTCCAAAAACTTAAGAAATGGTCTAATTACCATTTAAGGGCCTCCAATTTAAAATTTCATAGCAATTGGGCACCTCTAGCATGTAGAACTCAACTTTTTCACTTTTTACAATTTAGCCCTTTTGACTCAATTGAGTGCCCAAACGTCAAAATTTTCAAACGAAATTTTCACAAAATCATTCCATAAAATTGTAGACCATAAAAATGTAATAAAAATCAATTTTACTACATCGGATTTAAGGTCCTGAAATCACTGTTCCGGCTAGACACAAAATCGGGCTGTTACAACTCTCCCCCTTTAGGGATTTTCGTCCCTAAAAATCTTACCAGAAAAGAGGTTAGGATAATGTTCTCGTATTTTCCTCTATCTCATCAACAAGTCCTCTTCAAGCGCAATACTTCCAGAACCACTCTGTCATCGATTTGGAATCCAATATCTTAAATTTTCAAATCTGTATACTACTTATGTCAGTCTGAAGTTGCTTTCAACTTTCATGAATCACTTTCGCCTTTTTCCCTTAGAATCAAAAATAAATTTCACCTCGTATATCTCTTTCCAATCACCTTTGAACTCTGAAACACAGTGTCGGAGCATATCGTCAAAGATCCAAATACTCTCTGAATAACAAATGAGCTACTACTAAGTCTCGTACAAGATTTCATGCATAAGCTCTGGATAATTCATTTCGCGAATTCTATCTCGGAGTAATAATAACAGAAATTAGAATCTAAGGTCATCTCATACTGTACTCGTTTAGTTTATTACTCACTATCACATTCTTGAAGCTCTCAATCTTGCAAAGTAAACATCGTTTTAGATTTTTAATTTAGTTAGATTCACACTTCCATCAAATATGATTATTCATGTAACCAACACTCACAAAATGAACAAAAGCTTTCCATTCAAGCATCTGAAACTATATCTACTCCTCCAAAGGTTAATCGTTAATTATTCATAATCTTTCAATAGTTCAAACCATCAACGTTGTCTTAATTTCAGATTTTTTCGTAACATTAGATACTTTATAGTCTTGGAATCAAGAAACATATGACGTTTTTCGCCGAACAAACAACAATGTCATCAAATTCACAACACAGACATTCTAGCAATCGGCTCTAACTCAGTCGTTGAATAATTCTTTTAATGAGACTTTAACCATCCGAAAGCATAAACTATCACTTTACGTTCTTGTATTAAAACACATTCCAATCCGTTCGATAATGCATCACTAAAAAATCATGAATTCTTAACTCAATTCAAACAGAACCCAGAACCAGTGCTTCGGTTAGTAACACCCTCAACTATTGTCAACTTTGCTAGCATGCAACAGATGATTCAAACTTTCACAAATGTGATGACTTTATCAATCAGAACAGCTTTAACTCATAACAACATCATTCAATTAGAACAAATCTAAAAGGTATACTTCTGTATCATACTTTCTAGAATATGACTTCTTCCTTCAAATTGTCCGTCTATTCACCCATGAATGTACAAGATTTTATTTTCTTACCTGAGGATAAACTTAAATGCATATAACTTAAATTATCTTTCAACTGACCAGCTCACTCAGATAAAAACAACTGAGTCGTTCTCAACTATTAAATAATAACATATCAAAATACTCCTTTCTTCATGCTGTTAAACAACTCAAACATACAATCTTTTATAATTCCCTTAATATGCTAATCAAGAATCTTTACAACTACATTAGCTCAAGTAAACAAAATTTCCTGATTGAATTCATTGACTTTAATCAAACTTAACTGAGAAAAGAAAAACATCATACAATTTGAGCTTGAACTTCCACTATCTATACCTTTACCGATGTCAATTTCTTTCACAAAAAATAGAGAAATCCTGACACCAAAATCACCATGTTCCTATGATCAAACCAGAAATACACCCATAATAGACATAGTTATCACAAGCAAAAGAACACACTTTAAAGATGAGCCATGATTGATAATTTACGAAATAAGGATGATAAGAAAACCAAGATAAAGAAATCCAATATGCAAATACCATACTGGAAGTCAGAGGACATAACTCATAAGAAATAATAAAGATCTTGATGATTCCTCAGAGAAAACCATAAGAAAAACTAGAAGAAAAACAATGCTTACACGCTTTGGAATCAATTGTAACAGAGATAATATATCTTCCAAATATATATATATAAAACAAAACATCCATTAGAAACAGAAGAATAGCCTCAAAAAATTTTTCACCATCAACTTTTATTCCAAACATAATAGAATAGAACCCCAGAAGAGAGAGATAGGATATGTTGATCATCAACCAACTAGACCAACAACGCTTTCATTTAACATTATAATCAACTAGCATTCTCATACGATAAGAATTTCATCAGAAAATGAGTAATCACATATATCTTTAAGGATAAGTGAATATATAAAATACACAAGAAGAGATCATCATAATCTATTCAATTACAACTATTACACTCAAACATCTTTACGATTCAAATATCATTCCTTTAACTAATTATGTCATCGCTAATCCCATATTATTCCATTCACTAACGAAAATCAATCTGGATGAAATTCCAACAAATACATACTTTAGAAATCATACTTGGATGAGTTGATTAGCCGATATTAGCTTTCTTTAACCATGACATTGCGAAATTTGAATGATCTTTAAAATAACCTGACATCTTTTTCCAAACTGTATTCACTTGCCAAACTAGTCTAAACTTTGACCACATTATTAGTTATTCCTCCACTGAACTCTTTAGTCTCTCACTTGTGAGCTCATTCAACATAAATATCATGAAATTTTGTCATAAAATACCACATTAGTAAACGGGTGAGGTCGTAAAGCCTCTAACTCGACTCTCATATATATACACATGTGACTTAACATTCATCATTGGTACGTGATATTAGTGACAAGTTTTAAAGATTTATGAATGAATCATTCTTGAGACTAACTAATTATCACGATTAAGGCAAGTTTACCTATCGAACAATAGTATAGTTCAACAAGACCGGATTGTCGAACCCAAAGGAACCACGAGTACAAGTATTTACTTTCTTTTTATTATCTAGCCTAAAAATTAAGAGATTTGGTTATCTAAACTAATTACTAAACTAAGAATGCACAGAAAGAAAATCTGGGAAAATACTTTTGGGAAATTTCGATTGATTAATACAATACATAAGGAAAAATCCACCTAGACTTCACTTGTTATTTGACTCTAAATCAGACGATTTCTTCATTTGACTTGATCCATAGAAATCCCTAAGTTATATTATTATCTCTCTCGAGACTAATAACGTCTAGCCCTAGGTTGAATAATTGAAATCTCTTTCTAATTAACACCTTAGAATTGCATTAACTCGACCTATGGATTCCCTTATTAGATTTCACCCTAAGTCGACAAAATGTTGTCACCCTATCTCTACGCACGCAATCAACTCTGCTTAATTATGACAACTTTACTCTTAGACAGGGTCTATTCCTCCTCTGAATAAGTGCTTAGCTTGAATCAATATCCTAGAATATTAAAACAAGAATTAAGAACACATAATTAAGAATAAGTCAAATATTTATCATACAATTCAGACAATAATAGCAAGATCCGTCTTAGGTTTCATTCCCCATAGGTATTTAGGGGGTTTAGTTCATACTTATGAAAGAAAACATCTCAAAAGCATAAAGATAACAAAACATAAGAAAACCCAAAACTCCTAAAGGAACTTGAAGGGAGATTTTCAGTCTTGATGATGAATTCGGCTTCTGAAATGGATCAATCGGCTTTCCTTAAGAAATTCCTTGCTTCCTACTCTGCGTCCCCCTCCTAAGTGCCTCTTTAGGTGTTTAAATAGGCTTTAAAATGCGTAAGAGCCCTCAAAATTGGCCTTTTCCGAATAGGGTTATACTTGGGCTCAGCAGGGACACGCCCGTGTGCGATTACTCCAGCCCGTGGTCAAGGCTGTTGAATAAGGCAAGAGCATGTAGTCTACCCGTGTAAGTCTTGCTTCGATCCTGCCAAAGGGACACGGTTGTGGGACATGCCTGTGTAAGGAAGTCCAGGACATGTTGATTTCTCGTATGGGTCCATTTTCTCCATTTTCGGCCCGTTCCTCGCTCTTTTTACTCTCCTATGCTCATCTAAGTATAAAACATGAAATTTAAGAATTAGGAGCATCGAATTCACCAAATATAAGGAAAAATCATCCATAAATGTGCTAAGCACGGGATAAAAATATGTATAAAATACGGTTTATCAAATACCCCCACACTTGCGTTTGCTTGTCCTCAAGCAAAATTCTCAACTCACAATCAAAATAAATTCTTCTCAATTTATAATCCCTATCAATAATATCTCAAAATAATACATAAGTATTCATACAATTAAAATTCAACTAAAAGTACACTAAAGTTTCAAACATTCCAAGTTGAGCATTTTATCACGAAAGCATAGGTGTCTCCCCTTATCTAAGTGATTACTTTTGATCAAAATATCACAGAGTTTAACATCCTCACTAAAGATTCACTCAAATCACTCGAGGTGTTTAAGGACATCAAATAAAGCACTCATTAGTCAATATGGAAAGTTATTACCATAGGTTTGCATGAAAATCAAATCTCCACCACTATATATAGAGATGATACATCAATCAAAAAGGTCTTTATAAGGTTGTAACGTGGCTTTGGTTAGGGGGTGTGATCACAAGCTGAAAGAAAAGGTTAGAAACAAGATTGAATTGAAGAAATCACCTAACTAGAAAAATAACTAATTATCAGTTGAATACAAGTGAGCTTCTTCTCAGAATATGGAATTAACACTCAAGCACAAAAATGACGAATTACGGCTAATATGTAATGTATTATTATTTTTTTCTTTTTTACTTTTTTTTATGAACAAATCAAATACATAGAAGAACAAAACATAGCTAAGAAATTAGGTCAAATCAAATCTCGACAAAAATAGGGATCAAATTAGGGGATTTCAACAATAATGGGTTATGGGTTAATATTGAGGGTAAATCAATTAATGGCTTGTTAGGCTCAAAAGGGTTACTAAGGGTTAATTATGAAGGTAGGCTTTTATGGAGTGAGTGGGTTAAACCTAAGTGCCTTTATCATCTTGATATATCAAATCAAATGGTGTGGTCTTGACATGCATAATCAAGCAAGTTCTAGAATAACAAATCAATACTGACGCACTCATAATAAAAGTGAGCATGAAAGGAATAAATATGTTATAAGGGCTCAAGATCTCACAAATATTATGGCTTTTTGATGTTCAAACTTCTGAATTTTAACTCAAGATAATTCCTAAACTTAGGGAAACAACCTAAAAGTTTTTAATTCTTCAAAAATCAACTTATCATGCTTGATTCCCTAACGACTTAAAGTTTAAACAATCAATGCATAATTTCCTATGTTTTAATTCATGACATATCAAAAAAATCATAAATTAATTAAAATTCATTCTAATAGTGAATGAGTGATTCATGAGAGAATAAGATAAAATTCAGGGATTTCTAATGATGACATGAAAAACCCCCCACACTTAAGATGTACATTGCCCTCAATGTACAAAGATAGATATATTGAAAAAGATAGATATATAATCATAAGACAGGGAGAGAAGTGAAACTTCCTAAATGATGAATGGACTCATTGAATTGGAGTTATAGAGAATAATCGGCCAAGGCAATGATGAGAGTGGAGGAGGATACTCCAGTGGTGGTAGAGGTTCATTAGTCCATAAGTCCTGCGCCATTGGAGTTTTTAGTTCCTGTTTGATGATGAGCTTTGGAGCTCTTTATGACTATGATAAAATCAAGAACTCTTTAGGAAATATAATGAAGCATATTTACTCATAATGAAATAGCCGAAAATAAAAATTATAAAAACTCAAGATAAAATAGTATTAACAGGAAATAAAAAGTAATTTCAAAATATAAAGATAAACCTAAAATAGATAATAGGTGTTTATAGAGAAATAGGGGCACACGGCCGTGGGACATGCCCGTGTGCCTTCGTTTCAACCGGTGCATTTCGTGGTTTTTGAAATTGGGTGCATTGGTGTACACGACCATGTTGCACGGTCGTGTCAATCTTCGTTCGCTTCTCCCACGCCCATGTATGCAAGCACGGGGGCTAGGCACGGGCGTGTCGAATGCCCGTATTAAATTGATAGGTTTACCTACAGTTTCAAAACACAGGCGTGTCACATGCCCATGTTATTTTGGCAGTTTCGCCCACGGCCTTATCGCACGGTCGTGGAAACTGATTGCATCCCTTGTTAGGGAAAAAATTTTTGCCCTGTTTTCACACGGCCGTGTTGCATCTTGTAGTATCTGCACAACCTAGGGCACGCCCGTGTGCCTGGTCGTGTGGTTCTAAAAATCCTGTGTTCAGTGACTCAGTTAGTGAATAAAATGTTAAAGACTAAAATTTAAAGAAGTTAGCACCGTTAGTGCTGGGGGTGCCTCACGAGCAACGCTTGTTTATAGTCTAAGCTCGACTGACCTCTCTTCTATATGGTCAAAGTGGTGCGAGGAGTTTACACTCCTCATCCCTGCTATCAAATTTATCAACATAAGCTTTAAGACAGGTATTGTTTACCTTAAATGTGTCGAATTTGGGATGAATTACCTCGACTGTACCATATAGGAAAATACTGAGTATCATAAGAGGAATTTCTTAATTAAGTTCAGGAGTGGCAATGTGAGGATCTACTGCTTTTAGTAGTACTTTGTCTCCAACCTTAAGTTGATTTGGTGAGGTATTGAGCTTATCCTGGCTCAGTTTCGATTTATCGGGTGTTCTCAATTTCTGTGTCTGCCATTCATCTAGCTCTTCAATTTTTAGCCTTCGTTCTTCATAGATAGGTCCTTTGTTGTTGTTTGAACACGGCTCATATGCGTTCTTTGAAATTGTTTCCTGCATAGAGGGTTTCACCACATGATTAGTACTAGTAGAATGATTATTACAACCACCTTTGATTTTTGATGTGTTACACGAATTACGAGATAGAAGGGTGACTATTTCGTCTCCCATAGGAAGTGTGAGTTCACCTATACTAACATCAATAATGGTTCTAGCAGTCGCTAAAAAGGGTCGTCCTAAAATCAAAGGTGCGTTACTATCCTCTTTCATGTCTAGAACAACAAAGTCTACTGGGTATATAAAATTATCGATCTTAACAAGAACATCTTCAATGATACCCCTAGGAAATCTAATGGTTTTATCAGCCAATTGAATGCTTATCCTAGTTTGTTTGGGTTTCCCAATACCTAGCTGTTTAAACATTTTATAAGGCATAACATTATTGCTTGCCCCTAAGTCGCCAATGCATTATGAACATCTAAACTACCAATTAAACAAGGAATCGTAAAACTCATTGGATCTTTCTATTTGTTGGGTAGCTTATTCTGTAATATGGCTGAGCAAACTACATTCAACTCCACATGCGATGCCTCATCCAACTTTCATTTGTTTGTTAGAAGCTCCCTTAAAAATTTGACTACGCTTGGCATCTGCGAGAGAGCTTCAATAAACGGTAAGTTAATATGTAATTTCTTTAATATTTTAAGGAATTTACCCGTGGTTTGTACTCTTTACTTGTCATTTTCTGGTCATTGTGGTCCACCTCACCCTTACCTTTACTTACCACAGTTTCCTGCCTCTGTTTTGGTTTAGGTGCAACTAACCCTTCCTCATCTTGAATGGTAATTGCATTGATTTGCTCCATTGGGTTAGATTCAGTGTTACTCAGCAGGCTACCTTGTGGTCATTTGGATATCAATTTAGCGAGCTTACCTATCTGAGTTTCGAGCACTTGGATCGACGCTTGTTGATTTTTAAGTGCTGTCTCGGTATTCTAAAAATGAGTTTCTAACACTGAGATGAATTTTGTTAGCATCTCCTCAAGGTTTGACTTTTTTCTCTTATTGGTAGGGTGGTTGTTGGAAGCCTAGAGGTGGTGGTCTCTAATTCCCTTGGCCTCCCCATGAGAAATTTGGGTGGTTCCTCCAACTTGTATTGCAAATATTACTATAAGGGTTATTTTGAGATCGAGGATTATTACCTATGTAATTTAACTGCTCGTTCTCCATGTTGTGGCCATAGGGTGAGTATTCTGAATTGCTTGATCCACCACCACTTGCTTCGACTGCATTACTGGGTGAACTTGTGAAGAACTAAGAAAACCATCAAATTTCTTATTCAAGAGTTCTACCTGATTAGAGAGCATGGTGACCGAATCGACATTATAAACGCCGGCTGTTTTCGTTGGCTTTGTCCTCGTGACTTGCCCTTGATTGTTATTCAATGACATCTCCTCTATAAATGCATAGGCATCTTTAGGTGTCTTATTATTGATGGTTCCGCCAACAGCTGCATCAACCATTTGTTGAGTCGAAGGATTCAGGCCATTATGAAAGGTTTGAACCTATAGCCAGAGTGGTAACCCATGGTGAGGGCATCTTCTCAAGAGGTCCTTGTATCTCTCCCATGTATTGTAGAGTGTTTCTAAATCCATCTACACAAAAGAAGAGATATCATTACGTAATTTAGTCATTTTAGCCGGCAAAAAATATTTTAATAAAAACTTTTCGATCATTTGTTCCCAAGTAGTGATTGACCCTTATGGTAACGAATTCAACCACTGTTTAGCTTTGTTTATCAACGAAAAGGGAAACAACCGAAGGCGAATGGCGTCATCAGAAACACCATTTATTTTAAAAGTGTCGCAAAATTCTAAGAAATTTGCCAAGTGAGTGTTGGGATATTCGTCCTGCAAACCATAAAACTGTACAAATTGCTGTATCATTTGAATTGTGTTAGGTTTCAGTTCAAAAGTATTTGCAGCTATAGCAAGTCTAACTATGCTTGATTCAGTTCCTGTTAAAGAAGGTTTAGCATAATCATACATAATGCGTGGAGCAGGATTCTGATTAGCAGCAATCGCAGGAGGTAGCAGATTTTCATGGTTTTTAGCCATCTCCTCGGTTGTGGTGGAAGTATCATCCTCTTACTCTTCCTCTTTGTATCGTAAGCTCCACCTTATTTCTTTTCAGTTTCTGTGAACTGTACGATCGATCTCACTATTGAACAGTAATGGTCCTGACGGGTTTCTTCTAGTCATAAAATAGAAAAACCTATTAGAAGAAAATAAATGAAGAATTAGAAGAGAAAATAATAAAATAATAAAATTGCAATAAAAGTAAAATGGCTAAAGTAATAAAAATCTAGTGTTCCTAATATCCTAGTTCCCCGGCAATAGCTCCAAAAACTTGATGTGTGATATTCGTGACAGGTTTTAAAGATTTATGAATGAATCGTTCTTAAGACTAACTTATTATCACAATTAAGGCAAGTGTACCTATCGAACAGTAGTATAGTTCAGCAAGACAGGATTGTCGAACCCAAAAGAACCACGAGTACTAGTATTTACTTCCTTTTTATTATCTAGCCAAAAAATTAAGAGATTTGGTTATCTAAACTAATTACTAAACTAAGAATGCACAGAAAGAAAATTAAGGAAAATACTTTTGGGAAATTTCAATTGATTAAGACAATACATAAGGAAAAATCCACCTAGACTTCACTTGTTATTTGACTCTGAATCAGACGATTTATTTATTTGACTTGATCCGTAGAAATCCCTAAGTTATATTATTATCTCTCTCGAGACTAATAACGTCTAACCCTAGGTTGAATAATTGAAATCTATTTCTAATTAACACCCAAGAATTGCATTAACTCAATCTATGGATTCCCTTATTAGGTTTCACACTAATCTGGCAAAATATTGTCACCCTATCTCTAGGCGCACAATCAACTCAGCTTAATTATGACAACTTTACTCTTATACAGGGTCTATTCCTCCTCTAAATAAGAGCTTAACTTGAATCAATATCCTGGAATATTAAAACAAGAATTAAGAACACATAATTAAGAACAAGTCAAATATTTATCATATAATTCAGATAATAATAACAAGATCCGTCTTAGGTTTCATTCCCCTTAGGTATTTAGGGGGTTTAGTTCATACTTATGAAAGAAAACCTTTCAAAAGCATAAGGATAACAAAACATAAGAAAACCCAAAACTCCTGAAAGAATTTGAAGGGAGATCTTTAGTCTTGATGATGAATCCAACGTCTGAGATGGATCAATAGGCTTTCCTTGAGTAATTTCTTGCTTCCTACTCTGCGTCCCCCTCCTAAGTGCCTCATTAGGTGTTTAAATAGGCTTTAGAATGCCTAAGATCCCTCAAAATTGGCCTTTTCCAAATAGATTTATACTTGGGCTTGGTAGGGACACGCCCGTGTGACATGCCCGTGTGCGATTACTTCAGCCCGTGGTCAAGCCTGTTGAATAGGCATGGGCGTGTAGTCTACCCCTGTAAGTTGTGTTTCAATCCTGCCAAAGGGACACGCCCGTGGGACATGCCCGCGTGAGGGAGTCCAGGCGATGTTGATTTCCTATGTAGGTCCATTTTCTCTATTTTCGGCCCGTTTCTCTCTCTTTTTACTCTCCTATGCTCACCTAAGTATAAAACATGAAATTTAAGAATTAGGAGCATCGAATTCACCAAATCTAAGGAGAAATCATCCATAAATGTGCTAAGTATGGGATAAAAATATGTATAAAGTACGGTTTATCAATCATCATCATAATATCATCATAGTTATATAAGTCACTTCAGGCAATTTAACATTCATGTTTATGATACACAAACTTTCCGATTATCTTATTCAAGCAAGTGCACTTATACATACATTCCATAAATTTTGAGTAGGTTTACTTATCGCATTCACTTAATCAAACCAGTAAGACACATAACATCATATGAATGTCAAACAAACATGGATGAGTTTATCACAATATAAACTGTCATTTCATTTCATAAAATCACCATAATCCATTGAAATACAACATTCAACAGGAACAATGACATTTTACCCATATTTCTCAACTTATGGTTATTTCATTTTCTACATCATCACATACATATCATGAACTCTTATTTGTACCTTTCCAAGTTTCGACTCATCACAAACACATTTTCAAATATCTTAGTTTCAGCATTTTCGAAAGTAGCTCGATTGGAAAGAATCTCTGTCTCAACAAAACAATTTCATCAGAGTTGGGAGATATCACACTATCACAGATTATATATAGCATGTATAGCTAGACTCTCACACATGCTAGGTTAGTCTAAAAATTGACTAAACCATAGCTCTGATACCACTAAATGTAAATCTATTACCCGTATTCGACGTCAGAATAGGGTATGAGGCATTACAGGATGTAAACACAGGCAAACATACATTCCGATTTGTAAATTTGGCACCAAATTAAAACTTTTTAACAATCAATCACATCATCCCTAAAATGCACCTACGAGGCCCAAAACATGCTTTGGAAGTGGTTCGAGACTAAACTGAGAACTTTAGATAATTTTACGAAACTTAGAAAATTTTTTCCTAAACAGGGGTCACACGCCTGTGTGGCTTGGGGCATGCCCGTGTGGGCAGGCCATGTGGTCACACACGTCTATGTACCTAACCTGTGTAACTCTCTATTTGTCACCCAAGAACAAATTGAAGTCACATGGACAAGACACACACCCGTGTCTCGAGGCGATGTCCTTCATACGACTAAGACACATGACCATGTCTTATACCCGTGAGCTCGATACTGAGCATTATGTTTTGCAACAATTTTGGTGCAGGGGACACACGAGCAGATCAAAAGCCCATGAGGCTGACCGTGTGTCACACACGGCCTATACACACGCCCATGTGTCTACCTATATGGACAATAATAAGGCTATTTACAAGCCATTTGCCACATTTATTCACACATACACTTACCCCAATTCAAAGGCACAAAACAATACATACTTAGGCAACCAAAACATCCACATTCATGGTTAAAACATATCAAATTTATATCTTTGTCTTACATATTCACTACATTTATTAAGCCCTAAATCAAACATACAAACCTCACATTCATTAGTCTTCATTTAATAACTATCTAGTTACCAAATTATACTCAAATTCCTCATCTCATCAATAGGTCACAATATGCCATAAATCACATTTCCAAATATTTCACGTTCACCAAGCATATCATGATCATATCACCATAGACATTGACACATATATGAATATACTTAGGCTTACAACCATGTTGCCAATATAAGCCAACTTACATGGCCAAATAGCAAAACAAGCCATTGACAATTACAAACCATTACATTGGCTAAAGTCATAATGACACATATGACCAAAAGACCAAGTCTCTATACATGATAAACTCTAAATACTTGAATTCATCGATACCCAATATTATAGCTTGATAGTGTATAGGATCTTCAGCGATCGTCGACTCGAGCCAGCTTCATGGCAACATGAGAAAGGAAGGTGGGCAAGCTATATAGCTTAGTAAGTCTGTATGAACATAATAAGCAACTCTTACCAATCATTTACCAAATCAAATGATATAAACACAAGATAATATAAATTGCATTAAAACTCATAGTTATAACTTATTTAGTCACATTGTTTGTTCTATCAATTTGCAAGCATAATTTAACATGTCTTGACATTAGCCTAATAACCAAAATCTCTCCATTATAACTGATTATTACAATCAACCAATCATTTCAAACCTGATAATAAACATGCACATTAATTATGAGTGTTCACTTTTCAAGCATATCTAACATCTTTCAATTATTTAAAGCACATATCCTCTCATAATCATTTTAATAGGCAATTATGTCAATCTTTCCTTTTTCTCATATCTGATAAATCACAATTTGTCTGAATCAAATATGCTAGTAACTCAATTTGGACCGAAAGCCAATTACACGACCGCCAATTGAATTTACCATATATTTCACACATCACAAGTATAGATCAATAATCACAAGGCTTTCACAAAAACATTCTCATGGAAACCATGAACCCACAATATCATGAAGTCAATGCTTATAAACATTATGTTCATACCTGTACAAATTCATAATACTTACATGCTCTTTTTCTTCTTTGACATACCTATTAAATTACCCGTTGAAGCACTTGGAATACTAAAGGATACCCGGGAATCTTGTACACAGAGTACCGTACCAATGCCATATCCCAAATATGATCTTACATGTAATCTCGTATCGATTCCAATAGCCCAGCTATGGTCTTACATGAAGTGTCATATCGATGCCATATCCCAGATATGGTCTTACACGTAATCTCAGTAACCCTAATATCATGACATTTGTATCCTCTATATTCCTAAGGTTTAACCGAGATTTCACACTTGTCGAAACTTTGTTGAATACATCCAAGGGTCAATCACAATTCATACAATAATAAAGCATTTAAAACATAATTAAAGCAATGCATTATTTACATACGAACTTACCTCGACATAAAATTGGTGAAAATGACCTAACCTTCAAATACTCGTTTTACCCCCCATTCTAATTTTGAACCACATTATTCTTAATCTATAGTATCACATTTAACTTATTAATCACTATCCTATTCAAATCAGCCCAAAATCACATTATGGAAAAATTACATTTTTGGCCCCTAAAGTTTGACATTTTTACAATTTAGTCTTTAGGCTCGTAAAATGAAATGTGCTCAATTTCTTCAACACCCATGCCAAGCTAAACCTTATACATGCTTATAGCATCCCACTTTTTTCTTTATTTGCATTTTGACACCCATTTTACAACTTTTTACAAATAGGTCATTTTAGGCATTTCTATTGAAAATCACTTAGCAAAAGTCGTTTATCATACACCAAACATACTTTTCCTACCATTAGACTCAAAATACACAAATATGCATCATGGGTAAAATTTTAGACCTTAATTATTTGTTAAATTAGTGGTAGCAATAGATAAATCTTGTTACGAGGATTTCAAAAATATAAAAATCATTAAAAACAGGGATAGAACGAACTTACAATCAAGCTTGAAAGCTTGAAAAACCCTAGCCATGGTTTCTCCTTTTAAAATTTGGCCATGTGATAAAGATGGACAAAAATTGGCTTTTAATTTGGCTTTTTTAATTCATTTAATTACCAAATTACTAAAATGCCCTTATTAAAAAACTTTAGAAACATACCTAACCATGTCCATTTTTTTCCAACAACTTAACCAATAGTCTAATTACCATTTAAGGACCTCCAATTTAAAATTTCATAGCAATTAGACACCTCCAGCATGTAGAACTCAACTTTTGCGCTTTTTACAATTTAGTCCTTTTGACTCAATTAAGTGCCCAAACGTCAAAATTTTCGAGCGAAATTTTTACAAAACCATTCCATAAAATTGTCAACCATAAAAATAATTTTTTCTACGTCAAATTTGTGGTCCTGAAATCACTGTTTCAACTAGCCCCAAAATCGGGTTGTTACAAATGCGCCTACTCCTATGCAAAAGACAGCGCCATCTTATTCTAGGCTCGTGATGGGTAGCCAGGGGAGAGAGGCTAAAGAAGCCTTCTTCCAAATGATGAACAAATGGTTCACTCAATATATTCGAACAAACCCGAGTGCTCAACAACCTCCACCCCCTCCTAATCCCCAACGGATTCCAGTAGCTCCTCAAAGAATTGAGCTTTTAAGAATTAATAAGCCTCCTGTTGACAAGATCCACAAACTCGGGGTGGAAGAGTTTAGAGCTAATGTTGATGGTGACCCTAGAAGAGCCAATTTTTGGCTTGAAAATACGATTTAAGTGTTTGACGAGCTTTCTTGCACGCTAGCTGAATGTTTAAAGTGTGTCGCTTCTTTGTTGAGAGACATCATATTAATGGTGGAATACCTTGGTGTTTGTAGTACCGAGAGTATGAGTGACTTGGGAATTCTTTTAGACGAAGTTCCGGAAGAAATATATAAGTAGCGATTCCTTGATCAAAAGTATAAAGTGTTTTTAGAGTTCAAACAAGGTCGAATGACTGTGACAGAGTATGAAAGAGAATTTATACGGTTGAGCAAGTATGCTTAGGAAATGTTTCCACTGAAGAAATCATATGCAAGCGATTTATAGATAGGTTGAATGAAGACATTAAATTTCTCTCTAGAATTTTAGAACTGAAAGAATTCGTTGTTTTAGTAGACAGAGCTTGCAAAGCCAAGCAACTTAGCAAAGAAAAGGAAAAGGTTGATTCAGAGGCAAGAGATTTGAGGAAGAGATAGATGAGCAAACCTTATCAATCCTCGTCGAAGAAATCTAGAGACTATATTAACTGATCAATAGCTTCAGTGGGATATTCCAATAGAGATCGTGAAAAGCAATACGTCATCCCTAAGGCTCGAGCCACATCGGTATCGAGTTTTGGCAATGTGAAAGATGTTAAACTCAAATGTCAACAATGTGGAAGATGACATTTTGGAGATTGCTAGGTGAAAAAAATAATAGAGCTTGTTACAACTGTGGTTCACGAGACCATTTTATCTGAGATTGTCCTGAGTTAAATGAAAAAGATAAATCTTAGCATGCAAGATCGAGCAATACAACAACGAGAGGGAGACCGCCAAAAAATACGGGGAGTGTGTCCAGTGGTAGAGGTGTGATGAGATATTCTGCTATGAGATCTGAGGCACGAGCACCTGCCCGAGCTTATGCTAATTGTGCACAGGAGGAGGCATCATCATTAGACGTTATTACCGATACTTTTTTTCTTTTCGATAATGATATAGTTGCATTGATAGATCCTAGACTAATCCATTCGTATATATGTATGAATTTAGTATCTAGTAAGACTTTTCCTGTAGAGTATACTGAATTTGTAATTAAAGTATCGAACCCCTTAGGCAAATGTGTTTTGGTTGACAAAAGTATGCAAGAATTGTCTATTAATGAATTGGGATTTCTGTTTTCTGGCTAATCTGATGTTGTTGCCATTCGATAAATTTGATGTAATTTTGGGTATAGATTGGCTAACTATGCATGATACTATAGTGAATTGTAGATGAAAGACAATTAAACTGAAATGTTAGGATAATGAGGCTATTAGAATTGAATCTGATAATCTGAATAGTTTTCCAGTTTTGATCTCGTCTATGTTAGCTTAAAAATTTGTGAGAAAGGGGTGTGAAGCCTATCTTGCTTATGTACTTGATGCAAAAGTGCCAGAAACAAAGATTGAATTAGTACCAGTTGTGTGCGAGTATCCTGTAACACCCCGAACCCGAGACCGACACCGGAGTCGAACACGAGGTGTTAACAGACTTTAAACCCTTTATAAAAAATATTTCCCAGACACTGCCAATCTGCGTACTAGTCGCTTTAAAAATCATATCTTGAGTTTCACAACTTGAAAATAAGTTTCGTGATTTTTCCTGAAACTAGACTCATATGCCCATCTACATATTTTTTTCTAGAATTTTTGGTCGGGGAAATTAGTACAGTTTATTAGTAAAAGTCTCCCATGTTAGAGGGATCGACTACCCTGACCTTTGCGCATTACGACTTGGATATCTCCTTGTACAGGGCTCCAATACTGATGCCGTTTGTTTCTATAGAAACTAGACTCAGAGAGGAATCTATACATATATGGTATGACTCCTAATTATCTCTGGTTAATTTATAATGAATTTCCAAATTCGGAACAAGGAATCTAGAAACCATTCTGGCCCTGTCTCACGAGAACCTGAATATCTCTTAACATACTGTCCGTATGATTGTTTCGTTACTTTCCTATGAAAGTAGATTCATCAAGGTTTGTTTACATAATTTATTCACTATTTAATTCCATTCCTACTATTTTTAGTGATTTTCCAAATCTACATCACTGCTGCTGTCAGCATCTGCCTTTAAGGTAGACTTTACCTATTTCATGGTTTCCATGATTCAACTAGCCCTTTTTGCATAAATAGCACAATTTATGAAAGTGATTAACCATCCCCGTGGCCAATCCTTGTCAAGCATATCCACACCAAATGATTATAACATTATACTCAAACACATATAAGCCATTTTCGCATGGCTATCCAAAATTTATACAAGTCCAAAGGGTCCACGACCCACAACAAACGGGTAGTCCTATACATGCCATTTCGAAGTTCAACCAAAATTGTACCAAAAGGGGGGGCTTTGTTAGTGTGGGCGACTTTGACTTCAAGATCCCGAGTCCGATAGCTGGAGAACCAAATCTATAAAACAGAGGAGCAATGAAACGGAGTAAGCAATTTATGCTTAGTAAGTTTTGAGCAAGGAATTCCAGCACAACAAAAGTATAGCATTCATATAGCTAAACGGATAATTTCATATGCACAAATTTACGATATCGTACTTGCTTCACATTATCAACCCTTATGTACATACACAAAAGATCAACTCAGCCAAAGGCCGGTAGCTCGTTTATCAACTGAGCGAATACTTATTTGTAAGGGCTCAACTAAATTCAAGCACATACGAAACATACCTCAATGTTGGGATGTTTCGAGAGTATTAACTGGAATTTTACAGCAAGTTCATTCATTCCCAAATCACGTACCTTCAGAATTTAACCGGATATAGCTCCTCGTTCAAATGCCTTCGGGACATAGCCCGGTTATAGTAATTCGCACAAATGCCTTCGGGACTTAACCCGGATTTAGTAACTCGCACAAATGCCTTCGGGCTTAGCCCGGAATTAGTATCTCGCACAAATGCCTTCGGGCTTAGCCCGGAATTAGTATCTCGCACAAATGCCTTCGGATCTTAGTCCGGATATTGTCACTTAGCACAAGCCTTCGGGACTTAGCCCGGACATCATTCAAATAACCATGCACATTTAACAATAAATCATGGCCCATTCGTATTTCATTTTCGTTAGCAAAACTCAAACACAAGACATTTATCATTCTTGCAAATTCGGCTCAATAGCCACACAAAGAGCATGATTTTAATTTGCTTAAAACATGATCTAATCACATCATAATTTAAGCTCTCTTACTCAAGAACTTACCTCGGGTGTTGTCGAACGATTCCGATAGCTATTCGACCACTTTTTCCTTCCCTTTATCGGATTTAGTTCCCCTTTGCTCTTGAGCTTAATTAAACAAATAAATTGATTTAATCATTTGAGCATCGAAAAGAGGAACACAAGGCACTTAGCCCATATTTATACATTAGACATTAAAGTCACATATGTACGGAATCATGAATCAAACTCAACATTTTAGCTAATTTTTCCCCCTTGGCCGAATATGCATGTCTATTTTGGGGCCGATTTCAACACTTAATACATTCTACAAGTATGGTCACTTGTATTGACTAAACACCCTTTTGTTTCAAGTTCAAAACTTGGCTAATACACACATATACACACTAGTAAAGCATCCTCTCCCTTTCCATCAATTTAACACATGCATTGCTCATTAACATGCAAAAGTTATATTCGGCCTTAGCACACAACTTGCTAGCCGATTCTTCTCCATTTAGCAACCAATGCACATATGTGCTCACTCAAAAATGCTAAAAAGGAGGTTCAAGAATCATCAAGCCACCATCACATGCATCATTAACAAGCTTCATATTTAGCATGCAAGGGCATTAACACAAACTCCACCTAGGCCGAATCTTAACTCATCCTCATGCCTGATCACCACAACATCAAACATCAACCAAGAATGATGCATCCATGGCCGAGTGTCATTTCCATCACATAGCAAGATTTAGACCATGGGCTAGGTAGAACTCAAGCTAACAACTAAAACATGCATGCATCTCATGGAACATCATCAAACATACCTTAGCCTACCTACATGCATGGCCGAACCTCTTCAACCTTTCTTCTTCCTTCCTCCTTAAAATTTTTGGCCAAGGATGAACCAAAGGATGAGCATTTTTTTTTCTTTGTTTTTTTCTTTCTAGTTTCGGCTAAATAAAGATGAGAAAGGATGAACAAAAATTTTCTCCTTTCTTTTCTTTAGCTCACGGCAATGGGGGGGGGGAAACAACTACACACATTTTTTTTTGTATTCATCATACTCCTTTTCATTATTTTATGCCCATGCCCCTTATTTTATTTTTTTCCTACATACCTCACTAGGCCAACATGTTCCCAACATGTTTCCACCCATAGCATGGCCAACCACTAGCTCAAATTTTGGGTAATTTGACATGCAAACCCATCATTTTCACAACATGCATTAATAGACCATTTTAAATTAGCCTATCATATTTTCACCATGTCTCATATCAATCCCTATTTAATAATTTCTCATGCAATTGGCAAAATTGGAGAATGAAACTTCCACATACTCATGTACACACATAATAAGCATAGAATATGGAAATCAATTATTTTTATGACTCGGTTTTGTGGTCCCGAAACCACTTCCCGACTAGGGTCAATTTTGGGCTGTCACAACTCTCCCCCACTTAAGAAATTTTCGTCCCCGAAAATCTTACCGGTAAATAGGTTTGGGTATCGTTCTTTTATCGAGCTCTCGGTTTCCCAAGTAGCTTCCTCGATCCCGTGTTTGAGCCATAACACCTTCACTAACGGAACCCTTTTGTTTCACAACTCCTTCACTTCACGAGCTAGGATATGCATCGGCTCTTCTTCATAACTCATATCGGCTTGAATTTCAACCTCTGATGGGCTAATTATGTGCGATGGATCAGATCGATAGCGTCGAAGCATCGAAACATGAAAGACGTCGTGAATCTTTTCAAGCTCAGGGGGCAAAATCAATCTATACGCAACCGGACCAACTCGTTCAGAGATTTTGTACGGCCCAATGAATCCGGGCTCAACTTGCCCTTACGGCCAAACCTGAGTACCTTTTTCCAAGGCGAAACTTTAAGGAACACTTTATCTCCCACCTGATATTCAATGTCCTTTCGTTTCAAATCCGCATACGATTTTTGACGATCTGTGGCTGCTTTCAGACTTTCACGGATTACCTTTACTTTCTATTCAGCATCCTTAATCAAATCAACTCCGAAAATTTTACTTTCACCGAGCTCGGTCCAAAACAACGGTGTACGGCATTTATGACCGTACAAAGCCTCGTAAGGTGCCATCTTAATACTTGATTGAAAACTATTATTGTAAGCGAAATCAATCAAAGATAAATACCGTTCCCATGAACCACTGAACTCGAGGATGCAACATCTCAACATATCCTCAAGTATCTGAATTATCCGCTCAGATTGACCATCGGTTTGGGGATGAAAAGCAGTGCTAAAATGCAGCTTGGTACCCAAAACTTCTTGCAATTTCCTCCAAAATCGTGAGGTGAATCTCGGATCTCTATCCGACACGATAGAAATAGGTACCCCGTGTAATCTCACAATCTGAGAAACGTACAATTCAACTAGTCTATCCAATGAAAAATCCATACACACGGGGATAAAGTGAGCCGACTTAGTCAGTCTATCAACAACAACCCAAATCGCATCCTTCTTACTTGTTGACAATGGCAGTCCGGACACAAAGTCCATTGTGACTCGATCCCATTTCCACTCGGGTATCATGATCGGCTGAAGTAATCCTGAAGGCACTTGATGTTCCGCTTTCACTTGTTGACACATTAAACATCTCGAAACAAAGTCGGAGATGTCTCGTTTCATACCATGCCACCAAAACCAACGTTTCAAATCGTTGTACATTTTCGTACTCCCCGGGTGACTTGACATTCGGCTACAATGGGCTTCGTTCAGAATCATCGAAATGAGTTCCGAACTCCTTGGAATACACAAATGACTTCTGAACCTCAAACAATCATCATCATCAATTTGAAACTCCAATTCCTTGTTCGGAGCACACTCAGCCCGTTTTGCAACCAATTCATCATCAACTTTCTGGGCTTCACGAATTTGATGAATCAATAATGGTTTGGCTTTTAATTCAGCTATTAACACATTGTCGGGTAGAACAGACAAGTGCACATTCATCGCTCGTAAAGCAAACAATGATTTCCGGCTTAAGGCGTCCGCAACCATATTAGCCTTTCCCGGGTGGTAATCAATGACAAGCTCGTAATCTTTCAACAACTCAAGCCAACGTCTTTGTCGCAGATTTAAGTCTCTTTGAGTCATCAAATTTTTGAGACTTTTGTGATCCGAAAATACATGGCACTTCTCTCCAAATAAGTAATGTCGCCATATTTTTAAAGCAAATACAATGGCAGCTAGTTCAAGATCATGGGTCGGATAATTTTTCTCATGTGGCTTTAATTGTCTCGACGCATAGGCCACCACTCGAACTTCTTGCATTAATACGCAACCCAACCCAAGTAGGGATGCGTCACTATAAATGACAAACTCTTTGCCTGATTCGGGTTGCACTAAAATTGGAGCTTCAGTCAAATAAGTTTTTAGTTGATCAAAACTTTTCTGACATTTCTCCGTCCATTCGAACTTAACATCCTTTTGAAGTAGCTTCGTCATTGGTGTGGCTATCATCGAGAAACCTTTGACAAATCGTCGGTAATAACCGGCGAGTCCCAGGAAGCTCCGAACTTCGGTAATATTTCTTGGAGGCTTTCAGTTAAGTATGGCTGAAATTTTGCTCGGGTCAGCTCGAATACCCGATGCGGATACCACATGACCCAAGAAGCTAACCTCTCTTAACCAGAACTCACACTTACTGAACTTAGCATATAACTGCTTATCCCGCAAAATTTGCAACACTAGCCTCAGATGCTCAGCATGTTCGGTCTCATCTCTTGAATAGACCAAGATGTCATCAATGAACACAACTACGAACCGATCCAAATATGGTCTGAAGATCCAATTCATCAAATCCATAAAAACCGCAGGAGCATTTGTGAGCCCAAACGGCATCACTAAGAACTCGTAGTGACCATATCCCGTTCTGAAAGCAATTTTGGGTATGTCCGAATCTCGAATTCGAAACTGATAATAGCCCGATCTCAAATCTATTTTTGAGAACATTGAGGCTCCCTTCAGTTGGTCGAACAAATCATCGATACGCGGTAACGGATATTTGTTCTTTATCGTCACTTTATTCAGTTGACGATAGTCAATGGACAACCTCATGGTTCCGTCCTTCTTTTTCACGAACAATACTGGTGCACCCCAAGGTGAGAAACTTGGTCGAGCAAAACCTCTATCCGTCAATTCTTGCAACTGAGCTTTCAACTCTTTTAACTCGGTTGGTGCCATATGATACGGAGCTATCGAAATCGGCGTAGTCCCAGGTACAAGCTCAATACCAAACTCTACCTCCCGAACAGGTGGTAAACCCGGTAATCCTTCAGGAAAAACATCCGGGTATTCACAAACCACCGGCACAGATTCGGGTTTCTTGTCTAATTCTTTGTCATCCAGTACATACGCAAGGTATGCTTCGCACCCTTTTCTTAAATATTTCTGGGCCAACATTGCTGATATTACAGCTGGCATCCCCTCCAAGTCCGTAGACTCAACTCGGATTACTTCGTTATTTGCGCACCTCAGATCAATAGTCTTGCTTTTGCAATTCACAACCGCATCATGCACGGTCAACCAATCCAAACCAAGAATAACATCAAATTCATCAAACGGCAAAAGCATCAAGTCCGCCGGAAAACAGGAACCTCGAATTTCTAGGGGACATTTATTACACACTTTGTCGACAAGCACGTAACGACCCAAGGGATTTGACACCCGAATTACGAACTCAGTAGACTCAATAGGTAAAGTCTTACTGGATGCTAAGGTTTCACATATGTAAGAATGAGTAGAACCGGGGTCAATCAAAGCAATTACATTAGTATCAAAGAGAGTAAAAGTACCGGTAATAACATCAGGCGAAGAAGCATCCTCGCGGGCACGTATAGCATAAGCTCTAGCAGGCGCACGAGCCTCGGATCTGGTCGTAGCATCTCTAGATCCTCTCTGAACACCACTAGCATTGCCCGTATTTCCAGATGGTCTAGCTCGAGCAATGGTAGCACCCGGTTTCCCACTCTGATTTTCATTCTGTTCAAACAACCTCGGGCAATCTTTAATGAAGTGGTCAACTGATCCGCACTTGTAACAGGAGCGGTCAGGGAATCTACAACTCCCCGAATGCCATTTACCGCAATATCGACATTTCGTTATATCTAGACGTTCATTCCCAACACTGGCGACCGAAGTGCCTCGTGTACCTACAGGGGGTCGATCACGATCTCGTCTAAAAAGGCCCGAAGTGCCTCTAAACTGGCCCGCATCATCTCAAAATTTCTTCGATTCCTGTTGAAGAGACTTTCCCGAAGATCTTTTACGAAACTCTCCAGTTCCCACATCAACTTTTTGTTTTTCTTTTCTAAGCTCTTCGGCTTTACAAGCTCGCTCGACCAGTACTACGAACTCTCGTATTTCAAGAACGCCAACGAACATTTTTATATCTTCATTCAGCCCATCCTCGAAGCGTTTACACATGATAGCCTCGGACGAAACACATTCCCGAGCGTATCTACTAAGTCTAACAAATTTTCGCTCGTAATCAGTAATTGACATGGAACCTTGCTTAAGCTCAAGAAATTCCTTCCGTTTTTGATCAACAAATCTCTGACTGATATACTTTTTCCGAAACTCAGTTTGGAAAAACTCCCAAGTTACTTGCTCTCGGGGCACAACAGAAGTCAGAGTACTCCACCAATAATAGGCAGAATCACGTAGCAAGGAGATAGTACACTTTAGGCATTCATCGGGTGTACAAGATAGCTCATCGAGTACCCGAATAGTGTTGTCCAACCAAAATTCAGCTTGCTCGGCATCGTCGCTATCAGTAGCCCCATGTTTTCGGATTCTGTCAACTGGGGGCTTATTTGACCTTATTTGGTCAGTTACCGGAGGTATTGTAGGTGCGGGGGTGGTATTAGTTGGGAATGGAGGTTGTGGGACAGCCGTATTAGTTCGAATGTATTGGTTGAACCAATCATTCATCACGCTATAGAAAGCTTGTCTAGCTTCATCATTCGGGTTAGTAGCATTAGGTTGAGAGTCCGCCGGCGCTGTCCCTTGTGCGGGAGCAGGCACTACACTCTCAAGATCATCAGCTACCTCTCGGTTGGGATCGAGATCCATTACTATAAATAAACACATTTACAATTGTCAGAAATCACCACACTATCAAGTAATCACATAAAATGGCATGTATAGCTAGACCCAACGCATTACGGTAGTCCTAGAATCCACTAAACCGTAGCTCTGATACCAATCAAATGTAACACCCCGAACCCGAGACCGACACCGGAGTCGAACACGAGGTGTTAACAGACTTTAAACCCCTTATAAAAAATATTTCCCAGACACTGCCAATCTCCGTACTAGTCGCTTTAAAAATTATATCTTGAGTTTCACAACTCGAAAATCAGTTTTGTGATTTTTCCCTGAAACTAGACTCATATGCCAATCTACATATTTTTTTCTAGAATTTTTGGTCAGGGAAATTAGTACAGTTTATTAGTAAAAGTCTCCCATGTTACAGGGATCGACTACCCTGACCTTTGCGCATTACGACTTGGATATCTCCTTGTACATGGCTCCAATACTGATGCCGTTTGTTTCTATAGAAACTAGACTCAGAGAGGAAGCTATACATATATGATATGACTCCTAATTATCTCTGGTTAATTTATAATGAATTTCCAAATTCGGAACAGGGAATCCAGAAACCGTTCTGGCCCTGTCTCACGAGAACCTGAATATCTCTTAACATACTGTCCGTATGATTGTTTCGTTACTTTCCTATGAAAGTAGATTCATCAAGGTTTGTTTACATAATTTATTCACTATTTAATTCCATTCCTACTATTTTTAGTGATTTTCCAAATCTACATCACTGCTGCTGTCAGCATCTGCCTTTAAGGTAGACTTTACCTATTTCATGGTTTCCATGATTCAACTAGCCCTTTTTGCATAAATAGCACAATTTATGAAAGTGATTAACCATCCCCGTGGCCAATCCTTGTCAAGAATATCCACACCAAATGATTATAACATTATACTCAAACACATATAAGCCATTTTCGCATGGCTATCCAAAATTTATACAAGTCCAAAGGGTCCACGACCCACAACAAACGGGTAGTCCTATACATGCCATTTCAAAGTTCAACCAAAATTGTACCAAAAGGGGGGCTTTGATAGTGTGGGCGACTTTGACTTCAAGATCCCGAGTCCGATAGCTGGAGAACCAAATCTATAAAACAGAGGAGCAATGAAACGGAGTAAGCAATTTATGCTTAGTAAGTTTTGAGCAAGGAATTCCAGCACAACAAAAGTATAGCATTCATATAGCTAAACGGATAATTTCATATGCACAAATTTACGATATCGTACTTGCTTCACATTATCAACCCTTATGTACATACACAAAAGATCAACTCAGCCAAAGGCCGGTAGCTCATTTATCAACTGAGCGAATACTTATTTGTAAGGGCTCAACTAAATTCAAGCACATACGAAACATACCTCAATGTTGGGATGTTTCGAGAGTATTAACTAGAATTTTACAGCAAGATCATTCATTCCCAAATCACGTACCTTCGGAATTTAACCGGATATAGCTCCTCGTTCAAATGCCTTCGGGACATAGCCCGGTTATAGTAATTCGCACAAATGCCTTCGGGACTTAACCCGGATTTAGTAACTCGCACAAATGCCTTCGGGCTTAGCCTGGAATTAGTATCTCGCACAAATGCCTTCGGGCTTAGCCCGGAATTAGTATCTCGCACAAATGCCTTTGGGCTTAGCCCGGAATTAGTATCTCGCACAAATGCCTTCGGATCTTAGTCCGGATATTGTCACTTAGCACAAGCCTTCGGGACTTAGCCCGGACATCATTCAAATAACCATGCACATTTAACAATAAATCATGGCCCATTCGTATTTCATTTTCGTTAGCAAAACTCAAACACAAGACATTTATCATTCTTGCAAATTCGGCTCAATAGCCACACAAAGAGCATGATTTTAATTTGCTTAAAACATGATCTAATCACATCATAATTTAAGCTCTCTTACTCAAGAACTTACCTCGGGTGTTGTCGAACGATTCCGATAGCTATTCGACCACTTTTTCCTTCCCTTTATCGGATTTAGTTCCCCTTTGCTCTTGAGCTTAATTAAAAAATAAATTGATTTAATCATTTGAGCATCGAAAAGAGGAACACAAGGCACTTAGCCCATATTTATACATTAGACATTAAAGTCACATATGTACGGAATCATGAATCAAACTCAACATTTTAGCTAATTTTTCCCCCTTGGCCGAATATGCATGTCTATTTTGGGGCCGATTTCAACACTTAATACATTCTACAAGTATGGTCACTTGTATTGACTAAACACCCTTTTGTTTCAAGTTCAAAACTTGGCTAATACACACATATACACACTAGTAAAGCATCCTCTCCCTTTCCATCAATTTAACACATGCATTGCTCATTAACATGCAAAAGTTATATTCGGCCTTAGCACACAACTTGCTAGCCGATTCTTCTCCATTTAGCAACCAATGCACATATGTGCTCACTCAAAAATGCTAAAAAAGAGGTTCAAGAATCATCAAGCCACCATCACATGCATCATTAACAAGCTTCATATTTAGCATGCAATGGCATTAACACAAACTCCACCTAGGCCGAATCTTAACTCATCCAGAAAATTAGAACGGCTTTACTACAACCCACATAAAAACATTTAAAAGTAATAACCAAAACTGTAACATAAACAGTGTGTGTGACTTCCTCCAAGCCCCTTGTAGCTCTGATCCGTCTAAGGCTGGAAATTACCTGAAAGGTTAATAAACGGGGTGAGTTTACGAAAACTCAGTGTGAAATCCCCTACTATATAAAAGGAACAGTCAGTCATATAAAAGAATTAAAAGTTTGGCATCAGCCCTACTTACAGTTTCAGTATCAATTGGGCCTTAGCCCATTTTAACAGACAGTACCATATGGGCCTTAGCCCATTACAGAATAAGAAACATTATCAGAACTAGAATCAAAATGAGAATCAGAATCAGAATCAGGTAACAAAATCAGAATCAGAATCAGTATCAGGTAACAGAATCAAAATCAGAATGTGAATGCAATCCCAACCCAATCTAGCCTATAACCAACCGCTACACTTCACCCGTACCAGCCCTACACTCCATGTGGGGAATAGCTCAACCCACCCAGCCCTACACTCCACAATTGCAACATTGCTACTCAGTTATCAGATATTGTGACAGAGTCACCAGATATAGATATTGTGGCAGAGCCACCAGAACAGATATTTGTGGCATAGCCACAAGAAACAGATAATGTGGCAAAGCCACTTAACAGAATACGTGGCACAAAGCCATCGATAACTGCATTATGTTAGGCATATAGCCATCAACTAGAGTAACATAACTGACACACAGCCCTAGGTAAATGTGATCGACACAGAGTCGTCAATAACCATATATTGCCACATAGCCTTAGGCAAATACGTTTGGCACAGAGCCATAATCAGGTTGGCACAGAGCCATAAGTAGGTTCACACAAAGCCATAATCAAAAGGCTTTAAGCCATCGATAGCTGTATCATGTTAGGCACATAGCCATCAGCGACGGTAATATAGTCGGCACACAGCCTCGGGTAAATATGATCGGCACTCAGCCATTGATCGGTCCACAGCCGTCTTGGGTGACTCGTGCGACTTTATCAAATTAGTACGAATATACGGCTCTTAAGCCTTTGGTGGATCCGTAGTCGTCAAGCAACCATGCGATCTTAACAGATCAGATCTTCCTCCATACAAAATGCCAACCCATGCAACATGTCATGTATGCAGAATGTCATGCCCATATTTGAATCAAACAATCACAGTCAAGTCATTCATATACCAACATATATTCACAATCAAATTCGTCAACCACACAGTCCAAGTTAGTCACTTGGCCACAAGGGTAAAACAGTCATTTAACACCTTAGGGGCAAAATGGTAATTTTACCCCACAAGGTATCTCGGTAATTCCACCTTACAGGGGTATTTCGGTAATTCTTCCCTACAAGGGTATTGCGATAATTCTACCCTACAGGGTTATTTCGATAATTCTACCCTACAGAGGTATTTCGGTAATTCTAACCTACAAGGGTATTTCGGTAATTTTACCCTATAGGGGTATTTCGATAATTCTACCCTACAAGGGTATTTCGGTAATTCTACCCTACAGGGGTATTCCGGTAATTCTACCCTACAGGGGTATTTCAGTAATTTTGTAAATCGAGGGTAAAATGATAATTCTATAAATTAAGGTTACATTGGTAATTTTACAAGTCGAGGGTATTTCAATAATTTTACAAGTCGAGGGTATTTCAGTAATTTCACAAATGAGAGGTATTTTGGTAATTTTACAAACTAGGGGTATTTTAATAATTTTACAAACCAGGGGTATTTTGGTAATTTTACAAACCAGGGGTATTTTTGTAATTTTGTAAATAAAGGGTATTTTAGTAATTTTACAAACTAAGGGTATTTTGGTAATTTTTTAAACCAAGGGTATATTGGTAATTTTACAAAACAGGGGTATTTTTGTGTTTTTATAAACCAAGGGTATTTTAGTAATTTTACAAACCAGGGGTATTTTGGTAATTTTATAAACCAAGGGTATTTTAGTAATTTTACAAACCAGGGGTATTTTGGAAATTTGGTAAACTAAAGTATTCTTAAACATGGATAACAATACGAATGGCCCTAAAGCCTATTCTCGGCCCAAATGGGCCCACACGCTCGTGTGGCCCTTTTAGCCCAAATCTAGCCACAGATATGAGATTCACCTAGCCTAATCCAATATTTACTACACAATCAAACAACTTATCCAATTGGAACCGTAGGGCCATTGGGCCCACATGGCCCCTTTCGGCCCATCGCGGCCCGAAGTAGCCATCCTACAGCTAGAGTAGCGAGAAATACACACCTGATAGGAGACTGGAGTTAATCCGCGCTCCGAGCACTCTTAGCCGATGCCTAACCCAAATGAGCACGCCATAAAGCGAAAGGGATCAACCAAGAAAGGTACCTTTACTCTCCTCATGGTTCTCTATATTTAAAGCCAACTTCGCATCCACTCTTATGTTAGCTTCCCGATGTGGGATCCCTCCATCATCAGAGTTTAAATTCAACACCAACTCTTACCGCCCCCTGTTAGCAAAATAAATTCTCTTTGATTGCCATGAGTTTCGAACCCTGGACCTCCTTGCCAACTCTATGACACCACCTTCTTGCCTCTTATGTGGCGCTACTTTGCCACTAGACCACAAGGCTTTTTGTGGCACAATTTCTCCAACAATATTCTTAAGGCCTACCTACTACACCCAGGGTTTGATTCACCTTAAACCAAAGTTTTTGCTAGAGTCCAGGTTTGAACACAGGACTTCTCCAACACTTCTCAGCACACTTAACCACTAAAACAAGCCTTCATTAACGAAATTTACATGCACAACAAAATATTATAAGCTGCCTTCAAATGCTTCCATGCTTAAGGCCCAAAACTTCTAGGCACAAATTCAGGGTGTTACAACTTTACCTTCCTTAAAGAAATTTCGTCCCCGAAATTTCCATCTAACAGGGTAGTGGTGTAACATCTACCCCACTACGCTACCTCTGTGCACTCTGATCCTACTATCACTATCACACTTCAATTAGAACTTGAAACATCTCATACATACAACACTTATTCACTGAAGCAGACACGTATTTATCACATATATATACAATTTCTATATCCAAACATCACATCCACATAAAATAAATACCAAATTTAAATTCAGACCAATATCTAAGGAATCTGTAGTATTTCAATTTCTAAATAGACAAAAGTATTCAGAAGACTTACGGATTCGGCGCCAGAGACTCGGTGTGCCATACTTTTTAGGAGAAATACTTCAAACAGACCACGTGGTTGAGAATAAATTTTTGAAATTCAACCTTTGAAAACCCAATCCACAGCCGAGTTGTTGCATCTTGGCTCTGATACCACTAAATGTAAACCTCAAACCCGGCCCAAAATTTTGGCTCGAATCTGACGTGTCATATTGAAGTATTTTTCAAAAATCATGTTTCCATTAAAAACCCTTCATAATAATTAAAAACTTATACCCTTTTTAAACCTTATTAGAAAACATCAGCTGAATAACATTCTTAACAACCTTGTAAAAATCTTGGTAGTTACGGAAGCTTAATTTTAAAAACAATTGCAGATACGTGATGTTTTGAACAACAGTAGTTGCTTTGGAAAACCATGTTCTAATACTAACAATTATAAGAACAATAAATAAAATTTGAAATTTGAAATCCAAAAAATTAGAACGGCTTTACTACAACCCACATAAAAACATTTAAAAGTAATAACCAAAACTGTAACATAAACAGTGTGTGTGACTTCCTCCGAGCCCCTCACAGCTCCAATCCGTCTAAGGCTGGAAATTACCTGAAAGGTTAATAAACGGGGTGAGTTTACGAAAAATCAGTGTGAAATCCCCTACTATATAAAAGGAACAATCAGTCATATAAGAGAATTAAAAGTTTGGCCTCAGCCCTACTTATAGTTTAAGTATCAATTGGGCCTTAGCCCATTTTAACAGACAGTACCATATGGGCTCTAGCCCATTACAGAATAAGAAACATTATCAGAACTAGAATAAAAATGAGAATCAGAATCAGAATCAGAATCAGGTAACAGAATCAGAATCAGTATCAGGTAACAGAATCAAAATCAGAATGTGAATGCAATCCCAACCCAATCCAGCCTATAACCAACCGCTACACTCCACTCGTACCAGCCCTACACTCCATGTGGGGAATAGCTCAACCCACCCAGCCCTACACTCCACAATTGCAGCATTGCTACTCAGTTATCAGATATTGTGACAGAGTCACCAGATACAGATATTGTGGCAGAGCCACCAGAACAGATATTTGTGGCATAGCCACCAGAAACAGATAATGTGGCAAAGCCACTTAACAGAATACGTGTCATAAAGCCATCGATAACTGCATTATGTTAGGCACATAGCCATCAACTAGAGTAACATAACCGGCACACAGCCCTAGGTAAATGTGATCGACACAGAGTCGTCAATAACCATATATTGCCACATAGCCTTAGGCAAATACGTTTGGCACACAGCCATAATCAGGTTGGCACAGAGCCATATGTAGGTTGACACAAAGCCATAATCAGAAGGCTTTAAGCCATCGATAGCTGTATCATGTTAGGCACATAGCCATCAGCGACAGTAATATAGTTGGCACACAGCCTCGGGTAAATATGATCGGCACTCAGCCATTGATCAGTCCACAGTCATCTTGGGTGACCCGTGCGACCTTATCAAATCAGTACGAATATACGGATCTTAAGCCTTTGGTGGATCCACAGTCGTCAAGCAACCATGCGATCCTAACAGATCAGATCTTCCTGCGTACAAAATCCCAACCCATGCAACATGTCATGTATGCAGAATGTAATGCCCATATTTGAATCAAACAATCACAGTCAAGTCATTCATATACCAACATATATTTACAATCAAATTCGTCAACCACACAGTCCAAGTTAGTCACTTGGCCACAAGGGCAAAACAGTCATTTAACACCTTAGGGGCAAAATGGTAATTTTACCCCACAAGGTATCTCTGTAATTCCACCATAAAGGGGTATTTCGGTAATTCTACCATACAGGGGTATTTTGGTAATTCTACCCTCTAGGGGTATTTCGATAATTCTATCCTACAGGGGTATTTCGGTAATTCTACCCTAAAGGGGTATTTTAGTAATTCTACCCTATGAGGGTATTTTAGTAATTCTACCCGACAAGGGTATTTCGGTAATTCTACCCTACAGGGGTATTCAGGTAATTCTACCCTACAGGGGTATTTCGGTATTTGTACCCTATAAGGGTATTTCGATAATTTTGTAAATTGAGGGTAAAATGATAATTCTGTAAATCAAGGGTACTTTGGTAATTTTACAAGTCGAGGGTATTTCAATAATTTTGCAGTCGAGGGTATTTCAATAATTTCACAAATCAAGGGTATTTTGGTAATTTTACAAACTAGGGGTATTTTAATAATTTTACAAACTAGGGGTATTTTGGTAATTTTACAAACCAGGGGTATTTTGGTAATTTTATAAACAAAGGGTATTTTAGTAATTTTACAAACCAGGGTTATTTTGGTAATTTTGTAAACCAATGGTACTTTGGTAATTTTACAAACCAGGGGTATTTTGGTGATTTTATAAACCAAGGGTATTTTAGTAATTTTACAAACCAGGGGTATTTTGGTAATTTTATAAACTAAGGGTATTTTAGAAATTTTACAAACCAGGGGTATTTTGGTAATTTGGTAAACTAAAGTATTCTTAAACATGGATAACAATACGAATGGCCCTAAAGCCTATTCTCGGCCTAAATGGGCCCACACGCTCGTGTAGCCCTTTTAGCGCAAATCTAGCCACAGATATAAGATTCACCTAGCCTAGTCCAATATTTACTACGCAATCAAACAAGTTATCCAATTGGGCCCGTAGGCCCATTGGGCCCACATGGCCCCTTTCAGCCCATCGCGGCCCGAAGTAGCCATCCTACAACTAGAGTAGCGAGAAATACACACCTGATAGGAGATTGGAGTTAATCCGCGCTCCAAGCACTCTTAGCCGACGCTCAACCCAAACGAGCACGCCATAAAGCGAAAGGGATCAGCCAAGAAATGTACCTTTACTCTCCTCACGGTTCTCTATATTTAAAGCCAGCTTCGCATCCACTCTTATGTTAGCTTCCCGATGTGGGATCCCTCCATCATCAGAGTTTAAATTCAACACCAACTCTTGCCGCCCCCTGTTAGCAAAATAAATGCTCTTTAATTGCCATGAGTTTCGAACCCTGGACCTCCTGGCCAACTCTATGACGCCACCTTCCTGCTTCTTATGTGGCGCTACTTTGCCACTAGACCACAAGGCTTTTTGTGGCACAATTTCTCCAACAATATTCTTAAGGCCTACCTACTACACCTAGGGTTTGATTCACCTTAAACCAAATTTTTGCTAGAGTCCAGGTTTGAATCCAGGACTTCTCCAACACTTCTCAGTACACTTAACCACTAAAACAAGCCTTCATTAACGAAATTTACATGCACAACAAAATATTATAAACTGTCTTCAAATGCTTCCATGCTTAAGGCCCAGAACTTCTAGGCCCAAATTCAGGTTGTTACAGAGGTTTTGCTAGACCGAGTTTCTCTCCCTAGGGTGCACTGGTGTTATTTGTGAAAAAGAAAGATGGCACGATGCTTTTATTTCTCAACTGTTTAACCTCTCGAGCTAACACTTTGATCGGTTCTTCACCGTATGTCATATCAGGTCGAATCTCAATCTTTGATGGTGAGATTACATGCGATGGATCTAATCAGTATCATCGCAACATCGATACATGAAACACGAAATCCTCTCTAATTCTAATGGCAAAGCTAGTCGATATGCCACTAGCCCTATTCTTTCAATAATCTCATATGGCCCAATGAAACACAGACTCAACTTGCCTTTGTGACCAAATCTAATAATTTTCTTTGACGGAGACACTTTTAGAAACACTTTATCACCAACTTGAAATTTGATATCCTTTCGTTTCAAATCTGTGTATGATTTTTGTCAATTCGAAGCTGCTTTTAAACAATAACAAATTACTTTTAGTTTCTCCTCGGTTTCTCTAACCAAATCAATCCCGTGAATCTATTTCTTACTAAGCTCAGTCTAGTGTAGTGGAGTTTGGCCCTTGCGACTATACAAAGCTTCATATGGTGCCATCTTTATACTCAATTGAAAACTGTTGTTATAAGCAAATTTGACCAATGATAGATATTTCTCACAACTACTTTCGAACTCTAAAATACAACAACAAATCATATCTTCAAGAATTTGAATCACTCTCTCAGATTGAACGTCATTTTTTGGATGAAATACAGTACTAACATTCAACTTTGTACCCAACGCTTCTTGCAATTTCTTCCAAAATCGTGATGTGAACATCGGATCTCTATTCGAAATAATAGAAGTAGGCACTCAGTGCAATCTAACAATTTCAACAATACACAATTCAGCTAGTTATCTAGTGAATAATCGTACGTACCGGAATAAAATGAGCCAATTTCATCAATCTATAGACAATGACCCATACAACACATTTCTTCTTCGGAGTCAGAGGTAACCCTGATACGAAATCCATCGTAACTCTATCCCATTTCCACTCTGGTATAGTCACAGGCTGAAGTAAACCTGAAGGCACTTGATGTTCGGCTTTCACTTGTTGATAAATTAAACATCTTGTTACAAACTCTGAAATGTCTCGTTTCATGCCTGACCACCAATACAATTTCTTCAAATCATTATACATCTTGTTACTTTTAGGATGAACAGATAGACAACTATTATGTGCCTCATGAAGGATTTTTCGAATCAGTTCAGTATCTCTTGGTACACAAATCCTACCTCAGAACCTCAAACAATCATCGGATCCAATCTGATATTTTGAATCACTATTTGATTCGCATTTAATTCATTTAGCTTTCAATTCATTATCACCTTTCTGAGCTTCATAAATTTTCTGAAGGAATATAGGTCTAGCTTTCAACCTGGCCAGATCCATCATCAAGTAAAGTTAACTGCATATTCATCGCCCTCAAAGCAAACAAAGTCTTTCTACTTAAAGCGTTTGCGACTACGTTCGCTTTCCCTGGGTGATAGTCAATCTTTAATTCATAATCTTCTAATAGCTCGAGCCACCTTCGTTTTTGCAAATTCAAATCTCTCTGGGTCATCAAATTCTTTAAACTCTTGTGGTTAGTAAAGATGTGACACTTCTTACTAAATAAGTGGTGTCTCTAAATTTTTTAAGCAGACACAATAGCGGCTAATTCCAAGTTGTGCATTGGATAATTCTATTCGTGTGGTTTCAACTGTCTCGAGGCATAATCTATCACTTTACCCTCTTGCATCAACATACAACCAAGACCGTTCAATGATGCATCACTGAAGATCACAAACTCTTTTCCTGACTCAGGTTGCACTAACACTGGTGCCTTAGTTAACAATGCTTTCAGTTGCTCGAAACTCTATTGACATTTCTCAGACCACTTGAATTTCACATCTTTTTGTAAAAATATGGTCATAGGTGTAGCAATCATCGAAAATCCTTTGATAAAATGTCGATATTAACCAGCCATGTAACAGCCCAATTTTAGGGCTAGTTAGAATAGTGGTCTCGGGACCATAAATTTGAAGTCAAAGAAATTATTTTATTATTATTTTGGAGCCATAGCATGTTTATTATAATACATGAAAAATTTGGTGAGTTAATTTTGCCGTTTGTGAGCCTAGTTGCGAAAAAGGACTAAATCACATAAAGTGCAAAAGTCCTAAATTGATGGGTAAGGGTCTTAAATAGTTACAGAACCAAAATTGGGGGTCTTTAAAGGGCAATTAGACCCTACTGAGATTGCTTGGCTGGCCATAGGAGACAAAGGTAGTCAAATTGTAAAAAAAAAGGTGGGTTAGGTAATTTATTTTGACTAAAATAGAAATAAATAAAAGAAGAATGATATCATCCCTTTCTCATCTCTTTTCTCCACCGAAAATTGGCCATTAAAGGGGGGTTTGGGAGCTTAAAATTTTCAGCAACTTGAAGCACTAACAAGTAAGTGATTTCTATGTCCTTTGTTGATGATTTTTATATTTTTGAGACACTTGAAGCATGAGCTTTCAAATGAGGGGTATATCTTGAAAAATGGTTGAAGGTATAGGTTTTACAATGAGAGAACTTAGGGTGTTTTTCTAAAATTTTATTGTAGAATATGAGTCTTAGTTGTGTAATAGACAATTTTTGTGAAATGTGTTACCTTGAAAACACTTAAAGGGACCATTTTGCACAAGTTGTAAAATGAATGATAAATGTGTGAAATAGAGAGAATTTAGTGTTGCTATAAGATTAAAAAGAGTTTAGCTAGGCTTAAAATGCGAAGAAATTTGATAAAAATCGATTTTCGAGCATAGGGGTGAAATGGTCATTTTGCCAAAGTCTAGGGGCAAGATGGTTATTTTACCGAAGATGTGAATTTTTAATTGCTTAATATTATTTAGTGATTAAATGAGTGTATTTTTGCTATTTTAGATCAAGAATTGCCTAATTCAAACCTAGACTGGGGGAAAACCAAGCAAATTGACTAAACCAACTAGTCGCCACGTTTTGCAATCTGAGGTAAGTTGTATGTAAATAATACAAATATATTGTTAATGTATGTATTGAATTATATTGAGTTAATATAGCATGAATTTCTTGGTTGTGAAATTGAGAATGTATAATGATAATTGAGATAGTGGAACTTGCATTGTAACCTTAAGAAGTAAATCGGATATTCATGCCATGACTTTTGGGTCATTTGCTTGTGAGCTAGTATAAGACATGTTTAGGACATGCATCGGCCACATTATGAGAGCCAATGCAAGACCATGTCTGGGACATGGCATCGGTGTTGAGACAAGCGCTAGGGTAAGACATGTCTAGGACATGCATCGACCTCGAGACGTAAGCCAATGTAAGACATGTTTGGGACATGCATCGGCTACGAGATGATAGTCAGTGTAAGACCATGTCTGGGACATGGCATCGACTTGAGATATGAGCCAGTGTAAGACCATGTCTGGGACATGGCATCGGCACCTTACCCACGTTTGAGGCTTAATGAGTATTCAGTAGGATTCCAAATGGTTCAAAGGTGAATGTTATATTCTTCAGCTAATGAGGAAAGTATAACTGTGTTGTGAATGGTACAGGTATCAAATTGGTACGTATGAGATATAAGCTTAATATATATAATAGGTGATTTGTATGGATGGTAATGAGTAAGTTACACTTATGCCTACTTCGATGTTATAAGCATGTTGATTATGGATAAATTGTTGTTGTATACTTATTTATATGCAACTTACTAAGCTTTATGCTTACTCCCTATCTTTTCCATTTCCTTTCAGTGCTGCCTAACTAGCTCAAAGATCACCAAAAGTCAGAGATATTGATCACACTATCGACCGAAGCTTTTGGCATAGTGGGATTTATATTTTTGAATATGGCATGTATAGGGCTTAGATTTTATTATTTTGTGTCTTTGAGAATTGGCCATATGTGTTGGCTTGGGTTGGAAACACTTCAATTTGTATTAAGCTTTGAATGATAGTTAATATTCATTTTGAGTTTATGAAAGATGCATTCTCATGGTTGAATGAATGTCTATTGTGGTTGAATGGATTAAAGAAATTGTGCTCGATTTGGGATTGGTTGGCATTTGTATGAAAATAGGTAAGTAAGGGTGGCAATGAGGCTTGGAAAATAGCCTTATATTGAAGGGTGGCAATAAGGCTTGGTAAATAGCTTTATATTGTACACACGGACAGGCACACGAGCGGGTGTCTAGCACACACGGCCTGCCACATGGGCGTGTAATCCGGCCATGTGTCCCTTGCACATAACGATTTCAGGTCAGTATGCATAGTAAACACACGGGCAGAGACACGGCCATGTGTCTCAGATGTATGGAGAACACGGCCCAGCACACGGGCATGTGCCTTGGTCGTGTGTCATTATGAGCATGCTGATGTCAGAAACAAAATGACCATGTTTTTGCACACGGGCTAGGACACGGGCGTGTCGTGGTCGTGTGAGGGACACGGGCTAGGACACGGGCGTGTCGTGGCCGTGTGAGGGACACGGGTGTGTGTCTGGCCGTATGAAAACCCCTGTAGGTATGAATTAGAAATTAATTCCACACAAGTGTGAGACCCGAGCGTGTCCTAGGGTGCTTAGGCCGTGTGAGCCATATGAGCCATCAGCACGACCATATCGAAATGGTCACACGAGCGTGTTACTCTTCCACATGGGCGTGTGCCCTATTTCAAAGGCAAATTTCTTAAGGTTGGTTTAGGGACCCGGGATGGTTCTGAATAGTTTTCAATGGTAGATTTGGGGCTCGTAAGCCCATAATAAGAAGTTTAAGGTAGATATTGAAATGTTTTAAGTTTGGATTGAGTCTCGGTGACTTGATGTAACACCCCTATCTCGTAACCGTCGCCGGAATAGGTAAGGGGCATTACCGGACTTGTAACTCATGTTAGATCAATAAAATTTTGAACTTTTTCTTGAAATAAAGATGATTCATTTAAATAAGTACTAAGCACAGCTAGGGATAAAATTTAAACATCTCTAAGTAAACATTCAAAAGATGCCATTTTCGCATGGCTTATATACATTAACCAAAATATTCTTCCGCCACTAGTCTATTCTATACATGCCATAAGATAATCCAAAACATAGCAGTACCAAATAGTGGATAGTGATAGTGTGACGAGTTGTTGACGATCCCCGAGCAAAGGCCAAATTTGATAATCTATAAAACAGAGAAACGTAACAACAGAGTAAGCTTTCAAGGCTTAGTAAGTCTTAAGTAAAACAATTAACTTTGTTGGATTAAATACATTTATAACTTACACAAAATCCAAGTGAAGTCTCGATGGGCTTAATAAGCCTACACAAGTACATAATACATACCTGGCCAACTTAATGTGTTGAACATCCGTAATTGTTGATTTATTACTAAGTCGCTTAAGATTAGGCCTTACACAAATCACGTTTTGAAATGTCAAGATATATCGCCATTCGGTCACATAAATTAAACCCTATGTATGCACATGTAATTCATCTTACATAAACAATTTGATAGAGTCAATACACGTTGAATATAGCTTATAACCATCTCATAAGTGATTCCTCAAGTACATTTGTAATACAAACGAAATCGAGTTCACATAGCAATTAAGTATCACTTACCATATACTTAACCTTTGTACACTTACCGTTTCCATAGTTACCAATTACCAATTCAATCTTTCAATACATCTAACCACTTAATCATATGCACTCATTTCGTGCACATACATAAATGTATATATGTATTTAGGAGCTTAGTTCTTTAGGTCATATTCACATTAATATTTCAAATAATCAAATCATGACAAGTATTAAAGTTTCGTATACGTATATAAAGGACCAAACATATTCCTTATCACATATACATAAATGACCAAACACAATCCATACCTTGTATTTGCACATCCTGCCGAATACAACTCAAATTAGTAAATTTTTATGAAACTAATTAAATCCTTATCTTAAAGATATCCAAATGGTCTTCGGTTTGAAATAATTCAAAGCACTTAGCCATAGCCTGCTAGGTTTAAAAAAAATCCGAATCCAGTTACCAGTACCAAGCCTGCGGGACTTTAAGCCCGGATACATCATCATAGTTAATTCACAAAGTTGTATACACGTCAATTCACATACCTTCGATTTTTCCAACACGAAAACACATTAATAAGGTATCACTTCATTCGAACTTATTCGTATCTCAATATAGCTAGTCTCATTTCACAAGAGCCATTAGGCCACATCACGTAGTCAGCGAGTCTTAACCCGAATACTTTCCAAATTCCATATATATTTAATCACATGTTACCATATTTCACACAAACTATCACCATTGTAACTCGTTAACCTCATTCGAATATAAGCATATAGCATGTACCTTAACTTCATGTCATAATATCATTCGACTTTAATACATATTTATATATATATCCCTTTCAATAAACTTCCAACTAAATAAGAAAATACACACATGACTTACATTCTTCTCATGACAACCATTCGGCTAAACAACATATAAGTCACTACACCTTCAATTTATAAAACTATCAACACATATTACATATACATTGCTTACGTTTATAAAATAGCCATTCGGATAACTTGCACACATTTAAATTTTAGCCATATTGGCCTCACACCTATATATTTATCTTGTACATCAATTCAGCAATAGCTTATAAGCAACTCAATTAGTTTCATCAATGTTTACAACAAAATCACAAATTCACTACAAGCTATTTTCTTGAGCAACAATCATTAAATTATTTGTAACTAGAGCTACGAAACTCCAAATGAAGGGCCATAAATTTCCCCCGAAAATAGACTCATATATCTTCTATCCATAAAATTTTCAGGATTTTTGGTTTGGCCAATCAAAACCAGAATTTTCTTAAAGTTTCCCCTATTTCACTATTTGACTATACTAACTACTCTTCACTACAAAATCAAATTTCTCATTGTACAGATTTCAAAATATGTTCTTGTTTAGTTCATTTGAAACTAGACTCATTAAGGAGTCTAACAATATAAATTTTATCTTATAAAAATTTTTGTACTATTTATAATGATTTTCTAAATACAGAACAGGGGATTTCAGATTCATTCTGACACTATCACACACAACTTTAAATATCTCTCTATAGGAAATTCCTTTGCTTGCACTGTTTATTTTATAAGAAACTAGACTCATTGAGCTTTGATTACATATTTTATTCAGTCTCTAATTCCACTCCAACAATTTATGGTGATTTTCAAAAATCACACTACTGCTGCTGTCCTAAGCAGATTATTACAATTTGCTCTTAAATTTCCAAGTCCAAACACTTAAGAACTTACCATTTGAGTTTAAAACATATCATCATATATAAATACTTCTTATTATCACATACAAATCATAATTTAAATATCACTTTTCTAATAACCAATCGGCTAAGGCTCATAGAAGTAACTTATTCCTTATTATTTTACTATAGGTAATTACACCAATTCATAGTCCCATCTCTACCCATATTCCATATCATTCTTCATTATAACTAAACTTATATGCTAGAAACTTACCTTAAGAGTTGTCGACGACTATAATTCTACGGCTATTCGCTTAGTTTTGCCTTCCCTTTTTTCCGACTTTTCTCCTTGATTCTCTTGAGCTAATGATTAACAAATTTACAAATTAAAAAAAAATTCTACCATGACAATTATAGCCGAATAACATAGACTAAGAAATTAATGTACATATAAAACGTATACATATATAATTAGCTCAACCTTCAATAATTCAATTTGCTAATTAAAACATAGAAATTTATAACCAATTCAAAATTCCTTAACAATGGCCGAATATCAAAAGGGCTATCAAAGGACATCATCAACTAACTAACAAGCTTCAATTGTAATTCAAAACTTAAGTTCACATTCAGCCATTATAAGCAAAACAACCATTCAAAGCTCATTTCAATTATTTAACAAATAATACTAATGTTTAATACTATCTCCCAATTTGGTATGAGTTACCGAATGAAATTAAACTCCTAATTCATGTACTAAAATCACATTCGGCACAAGCAAACTTCATTTTCGGTTAGCAATCATTTAAAATCTATCAAGCTCATAAACTTCTAATTTCATGAATTCGACATCTTAATGCCCATTTTAATTAATCAAACAAAATTTCAAATTCAAAAATTTGGTCACTCAATTATCTTGATAAACAAAATAATCGGCAAACACACATATATCAAGCTATTTTAACCAAATTCTACTTAACATTTAAACTAAAATATGCCTTTAAATTTATTATATCTTCATTAGACCTTTCACTCTCAAAACATAAGAATATCAATTTATTCCTTCTTCCATGTCTCTGTCAACTACTTAAATTATCACATAACATAAATTTTGTACTCTCCTATCCATCCTAACTCATTCGGCTTTAACAATTACCCATTTCTCATAAAAGAAATTAACAAATAAAATAAACATTCCATTAACCCCTATGGCCGAATGTACCAAGCATTACTTAACTAAAATTCCACAAATTTCAACCTCATAATAATCTCTACTTATTCAATACAACATGAAACAACCTCTACTCCTAACCTCTTGATATACGGCTTAATGCCCAAACCACCATGAAAGTTTGATTTTTTTTTCATGACATTGCCGAAATGCATTTTAACAATTAGCTCAACATACAAAGGAAGTTAAAACCAACATTTCAAAACTTACCTCCAACTAGAAAAAGGGTTGCCGAATTTCCTTAATGATAACTTCCTTATTTCCTTCCTTTTTGTTTCGGTTTTGGCAAGGTGGAGAAGAAGATGAACACCCCTCTTCTATTTTCTCTTTTATTCATCTTTATTTTTCATCTATTTTAACTTACTTACCAATATTTAATTATAAATAATATAAACTTAGTGGAGAAAATCCTTACTTGGCCGGCCACTTTGTATAAACTTGGCATTTTGACATGCAAACCCAAACCTCCCTATTTTAATACTATTTGGTCCTTACATATTCACCTATCATATTTTCTTAAGTTCTCAATTAAGTCAATCAAATGAAATTCACATTCATGAGGCTAAATTAACAATCTCAAATTTTCACACATGCACTTCCACACATAAAGATATGCAAATTTTAATATTTAATAAATTTTATAACTCGATTTTGTGGTCTCGAAATCACATGTCGACTAGGGTCAAATTAGGGATGTCACACTTGAGATTGGTTGTATGCATGAGATCAAGTTAGGTAATGCCTTGTACTCCTCCCTGGCGTGGTTTGTGGGTATAAGGTGTTACAAGCCAATCCCAAAAAGCTTTTAACCTTGGATACATTTCTCAGTGGTTTACAATCAGCGACTACTGAAATCTTACTTGGATCAACCCTTATACCTTCCGCTGAAACAATATGTCCCAAAAATCTGACTTCTCGAAGCGAAAACTCACTTTTGCTAAATTTGGCAAACAATTTCTTATCTCTCAAAGTCTATAATACAATTCTTAAATGTTCAGCATGCTCTGACTCATCTCGAGAATAAATCAGGATGTCATCAATAAATACAGCCAAAAACTTATCTAAATACGATTGGAAAATTTGATTCATCAAGTACATAAAAATTGCAGGAGTATTAGTTAACCCAAATGGCATAACAAGAAATTCATAATGCTCATACCTTGTTCTGAACGCAGTCTTCAGCACATCCGAATCTTTAACCCTCAACTGATAATAGCTTAATCTGAGGTCTATCTTTGAGAATACTGTTGCCACTTTCAACTGATCGAACAAGTCATCAATTCTCAGTAAAGGATATTTGTTCTTTATCGTAACCTTGTTAAGTTGACGATAATCAATACAAAGTCTCATGGATCCTTCTTTCTTCTTGACAAATAACACTGGTGCACCCCAGGGCGAAAAACTTGATCTCGAAAAACCTTTATTTGTCAAATCTTGCAACTGAGACTTCAATTCTTTCAATTCGGTTAGAGCCATTTTATACAAAGCTATTGATATCGATGATGTTCCCAGTACAAAATCAATAGTAAACTCGACCTCTCTGATCGGTGGTAATCCAAGAAATTCTTCTGGAAACACATATGGGTATTCACAAACTACCGGCACAGATTTGATTTTCAGTTCAGACACTTTCGTATTCAGCACATACACAGGATAAGTTTCACAACCTTTTCTTACATACCTCTAAGCCGACATTGACGAAATCACAATAGGCAAATCACTCGAATCATCTGATTCAATACGAAGAATTTCATTACTTTGACATTTCAATTCAATAATCTTTCGTCTACAATTCAGTACGGTATCATGTACTGTCAACCAATCCATTCCAAGAATTACATCAAACTCATCAAACGGTAAAAGCATTAAGACATCCAGAAAATAGTGACCCGGAATCATTAAAGGACAACTCTAGCAAACGTTATCAACTAGAACATATTTTCCTATGGGGTTCGACTCTTTAATCACATACTCAGTAGACTCAACAGACAAATTCTTACTAGATACCAAATTCATGCAAATATAAGAATGAGTCGATCCAGGATAAATCAATGCAACTACATTAGTATCATAGAGAGAAAATGTACTAGTGGTAACATTAGGGGATGACGCATCTTTATGAACGCGAATAGTATAGGTTCTAGAAGGTGCTCTGACCTCTAATCTTGTAGTTAAATCTTTAGTTACACCTCTGATACTATTCTAATTTCTAGCATTTCTCGGTGGCCTCCCTCTAGTGGTAGTGTTGCTCGGTCTTGTATTCTGAAAACTATCTTTCTCAGCCATTTCGGGGTAATCTCAAATGAAGTGATCTAGGGAGCCACATTTAAAGCAAGCCTAGTTATTCATTCTGTATTCACTAGGATGTCGTCTACCATAGTGTTGACATTCAGGTCCATCGCTCACTAATGACGTAGTTTGGGCCTTAGAACCCGAATACTTCTTCCCACGATCTTTATTGGGATACCCAGTTGAAGCATTCGAATGAGTATACAAATCCCTCAATTTCTTTGACGAAGATTGAAATGACTTATTCATCGGTCTTTTTCTCAAATCTTTACTGTCAAGCTCAGCTTTTCTCTTTTCTTTGCTTAGCTCTTCGGCTTTGCAAGCTCGGTTGACTAGCACAACAAATTCTTTCAAATCTAAAATCACAACTAACAGTCTAATATCCTCATTCAACCTATCTTCGAATCTCTTGAACATGGTAACCTTGATGGAAACACATTCTCGAGCATACTTACTAAGCCTAACAAACTCTCGCTCATATTCAGTCACAGAAATACGACCCTGTTTTAGCTCTAAGAACTCTTTGCGATTTTGATTAATGAACCGTTGACTGATATATTTCTTTCTGAACTCATCTTGAAAGAATTCATAGGTAACCCTTTCTCTTGATACCACTGATACTAGAGTATTCCACCACTGATATGTAACAGCCCTAACCCATATCCATCGCCGAAACAAGGTTACGGAGCGTTACGAAAATTTTACAGAACATTTCCAGATAAATCACGCAAAGTTACTATTCAAATTCTGAAATCATTCATAACATCCCTTAAATGGACCCTCGAGGTCCAATATGAGCATTAGAATCGAGTCGGGACTTAATCGGAAACTCTAAGAATTTTTTGTGACATTTCAAAAATTTTCCAAGGTGCAGGGCTTACACGCCTGTATGGTCTAAGGGTCATGCCCGTGTGACCTTAGGACATGCCCGTGTTGGAGGTTGTGTTGGACTCCATGTAACTCTCTGACTTATGCACACGGCCTTGCCACATGCTCATGTGCTAGGCTATGTGGTTAATTAATTCAATTTGAAATTAGGTGTAGGTTTCACACGACCAAGACACAAGCCCATGTTCTAGGCCGTGTAGCACACATGGCTGAGACAAGCCCGTGTCTCTACCAATGTGCTCAATTCTGAGCATTCTGTTTCTCAAAATTTATGTGCAGGGGACACACAGCCTAGTTACACGCCCATGTACTCATCCGCGTGTCACACACAATCTAGACACAAGCCCATGTGTCTACCTGTGTGGACAAAATAAAGCCTTTTCTAGCTTCATTTCTCACCCAAAATCACACCCATGACTTGCACTTGAATCACACATCTAAATGCCAACCACTTAAAGCATTCAAATCAAGCAAATTCCATCATTCACCATGGCATATTATTTCAAGCATACATGTCTACAATCTTACCTTAGTTCAATCCATGTATTAAACATGATTTGATTAACTACTTAACACATATGTAGCTACCATAGTTTGACATTACAAGAATATTTAGACAAACCATTACTAGCCATTCCAATGGCTAGATTACAAGAGTCATTTACATTTACATGCCAATATGGCCAATATATCCTATACATGCCATTACAGCCAATATTGATTTACCATATTGTACCGACATGGTCCAATGGATAGTGTGAGTGATCTCCGACGAGCTTCCAATTTACTATAAAATAGGGAAATAAAACTAAGTAAGCATAAAATGCTTAGTAAGTTCGTATAACGTAGTACTTAACTTACCATTCATTCTATTATGAGGTAACTATGTAAGGCATATTCAATCAATTTGACCTCAAGCCCCATACACATCCTCATTGCCCTTGTTAATCATATAATCCATAATAACATCGAAACATATATGGGCTCAGCAACAATCAAGATTCCAAGCATATATGCTTTCCACAACATGTATTCATTCAACATGCATAATTCATCTCATTATTACAAGTATAATTTCATACTAGTTCATTTCGAGTTCAGATAATTTCATATCAGAACTTTACTCATATTACTCGGAATATCAAGGTCACGATTAGCACACGCAAGGTGTACAAGTCAATAATCAAGAATGAACATATATTCATCAAATAATGTCCATGTACAAATACAATCATCTCAAGTTTGTATATATCATTCGTCATGTATCATCATTTTCTTGTATTACAGACGGGTATGTGTAATAACTCATTTTATCATTCATATCTTCTCATGTCTGGAATTGTCACCCGTCGAATTTATTCAGAATATCAATGGATACGCAGGTAATACACTCAAGGTGTACGAATCAGGATCCGTCAAATCATGTCTAATGGTAACTATAAGGTACTATTTTAGAGAGCAAACTCTCGAGCCACACATGTATAAAATAGGGTAACTAGTCCAGGCTAAATCCTTTTTATGACATATGCTCTAAGAAGCTTGATCTAGATTATCGGTCTGGGCTAAATCCAATCCATAACATATACTCGAGAGGACTTATATCAGGATTGCCCGTCTGAGCTAAATCCATTTTGTAATGAGGTCAATAGGATTACTCGTCCAAGCTAAATCCTGTCAACAACAAATGCAGGACCTCATTCATTTTCGAGAAATCACATATCCATCGATTTTCCATTTATTCAACCGGGATTTAAACATTTTTCAAGCGTTATCAGGCATGTGATCATTTCATTTATCCAAAAAATTCATATAATTCGAATAAACACATTCCACATTTATTTCCAGCATATAAGTAACATTCTCATCGTTTATCATTTAACATCTATTGAGTATTATCATTTAATTCAAACATTTTCATTTATCGGGCTTGATCGGATATGTAATCGTCTTCATATATTTATGACATTTATACAATTTACATAAACACAATCAATGCAAGCATGTAAATAAACACAATTTAGTTACACATGTAACACCTCAAACCCAGCCTAGAAGTTATGGCCGAATCTGCGATGTCGCATTGAAGTGTTTTTCGAAACACATAATTGCATTGGAAACCCGTTCTATATTAAACCTCTTTGCGATCTTAAAGAAAATTTAGGATATCTTGTTCATTGTTAAGACTTAAGTCATTTTAGTAAAATGTAAATCCAATTAGACTGTTATTACACTTTAAAACAATTTTTGTTGTGGAAGCTTTCAAAATGTGTTGTACAAACGTGGTGTTTTGGAAAAACATTTATATATATATTTTGAAAACCCACAGCCTACTACTTAGCAGATATAAACCAAAGTAATAAATCCAAAATTAAAATAAAAACATAAAGAGGCCTTATTACAAAACAAACCCTAAATAAATTACATAAAAATTAAAAATTAAAAGTTAAAAGGGAAGCAATTGCAGTTGTGTGGCCACCTTCGAGTCCCTCACAGCACTGATCCGCCTAAGGATTACCTGCGTAGAAAGTAGAAAGGGTGAGTTTATGAAAACTTAGTGTGTAATCCCTTAACAACATTTAGTCATATAGTAGGCAAATACAAACTGAGCCTAAGCCCTCTTTAGTAACAGTTTAATTTCAGTTAGGGCATTAGCCCATTACTGTATTAGAATCAATGTCGGCCTTAACCCAATATAGTAGTGGTCACAGTGCAAATATCTGATCAGAAATCCTACCCTGCTAGCCTCTACACACCACTCCATCCAACCATACACACCATGTTGGGATAAAATCAACCCACCCATCCCTACACACCAAAAATAGCACCAGTTGCGGCACTAACAGAAATTGCAGCAGAGGTACTAGTACAGTACACTTCCCCCAATCATAATAAACCCATCCCCATGCAATATGTCATGCGTCATGTCATAATATCATACATGTATGCAAAATGTCATGCTCAGTTACAATCATACAACTCATAGAGGCATATCAGTCATTTTACCCTATAGGGGCAGAACAGTCGTTTCATCAATTACGATCTAGGTATACTTACCGACCCAACAATAGGTCTACAGTCGCCTCGGGTGACCCGTGCAACCTTAACAGTCAAATAGTGAAAAATAGGCGCAACAACCTCTACTCGTTCGTGTGGTTTACTCGTGTGGGGCCCACACGACCTATCTGGCCCAATGTGGCCCAAAGCATCCTAAGCCCAAGAAAACGTTCATGGTGGCCTCTATGATCAAACGCCCCCATTTATGCGTTTGGTTTACCACTAGAGCAAGCACACACTCTTGTGGGTTCAACGGTCACCTATTCTGGCTTTTGCTGATTTATGATTATGGTAGTATGATTACTCACCTGTTGCGGAAACGTGCGAATTAGTCCACAAGCACTCCAACCTATTACAAATAGAAGCTTCAGTTAAATACGTAACAAACGAGTTGAAAGGAACCCTAGCCAATACTTGTTCAAGAGATTACCAACTACTCACCTTGTCGATCACTCTAAAACCGTTGCAAGAAGCCGCTTACAATCCTGAAAGACCACCTGCAACACAATCATAACTTGTTAACTATTACCCTACATGCAAACCATTAAACCAAGTATATAGTACTTATTGAATGCACTAAGCCAGAAAAGGAGGAAAAAAATTTGGCCCACATCCCCAACATAAGTCGAAAGCCAAGTTTCAACAGAAGCAAGTCTAACACAACCACTTCCCTAGCAAAAATCAGTAACATAAAAGGGTGTTAGGTAGAATAGACTATCACAATAGAAGGAGGGAAGAAAAAAATAACTGAGCACTCAAACCTGAGATAGAATATTCGGCTAATCAACACAAAAGTGTAAAGAGAAGAGAACCGAAAGAACGAAATGAGAGGAGGTGCATTCGGTTTTCACAATACAAGAAGGGATACTAGATAAAAGCTGAAGGAAAAAGGAGGGAAGAGAAAGGGATATTCAACCACTGCACAAAAGAGAATGATGACAGCGCAGAACTGATTGAAAGGGGAAGAATGGTATTTGGTTTAGCTTACAAGGATGGGCAAGTTAGGTAGAATAGTAGATTAAAAGAGAATTGGCTAAAAGTAGAGAAATGGTCAAAAGGGAAAGCAAAATCGAAAAGAATGTAGAAGGAAAAAAATACCCGAATGGTCAAGATAGCGTTCGGCCTCAAACAAAAATGGAATGAAGCAAAAAGGGTTAGCCACCAAAATGGAGAGCACCTGACAGTCACAAAGCTGAATTCCGAGTGTGGGGAGTCCAAAATCGGCATCAACACTCCCCCTCCTTCAAAATCCATTGATTTCCTCCTGAAACCTATAGACCATAATCTCCTCAACCACCAATTTTAAACTCTATTCCCCCAGCAGAGTTTCAGTCAAACTCTACCACTCACACGGCAAGAGCAGCAAAATAAACACCCTTTGGACTCAGCAAGACTTGAACTCAAGTCTCCCAGCAATAGTAACACGCCACTATCCCCTAGAGTAGCAGGCTTTTATGACATGTTTTACCCATTTATTTAAGAGCCTACTGTCTAGAGCCAAGGGTTTATCCGTGCAAACACAAAAAATTTTGCACAAGACCAAGCTTGAACCCAAGACTTCTCAGACACTTCCCAGAACACATAACCACTGAAGCAGATACAGACTTGTGTAACACAACATACAAAAATAAATACTTAGATTTTTGGGGTGTTACAACTCTAACCCCTAAAAGAAAATTTCGGCCTCGAAATTTACCTAGTCAAAATAGATGAGGGTATTGTTGTCGCATCGCCTCCTCGATTCCCACGTGGCTTCCTCTAAGCTGTGATTATGCCAAAGTACCTTTACCAGTGAGATGACATCCTTCTTAACACTTTTACATCACACTCTATAATCTGAACTGGCTCCTCCTCAAAAGTCAGATCGGTCTAACCTCAGCCTTTGCAGTCGAGATAACATGCGTGGGATCAGAGCGGTAGCGCCTCAACATAAAGACGTGAAACACATCATGAATCCAGTCTAATTCCAGAGGCAACTCTAACTGATATGGAATCGTCCCACAAGTTTCAGTATGCGATATAGCCCAATGAACCTAGGGCTTAGCTTGCCTTTTCGTCCAAATTTCAATACCTTCTTCTATGGCAAGACCTTGAGAAAAACTAAGTCTATCTCGAATTAATCTAACCATTTCTTTAGTATCAGAAACCAATTCAGGACCCAGAATTCACCGTTCTCCCAACTCAGTCCAACACGAAGGAGTACAAAACCTACGACCGTATAATGCCTCGTAAGGTGCCATCTGTATGCTAGACTGATATCTGTTTTTATATGCAAACTTTGCTAACAACAAGTACTCCTCCCAACTGCCCCGGAAGTCTATCACACAACTCCTTAACATGTCTTCCAGTTCCTAAATCAACCTCTCCGACTGACCATCTGTCTGAGGATGGAACGCAGTTCTGAAGTCTAACCTTGTACCCAGAGCTTTATGCAGCTTCTTCCAAAATCGATATTTGAAGCGAGGATCCCTATCAAAAATTATGGAAACCAGAACCCCATGCAACCTCACTATCTCTAACACATACAGCTTAGCCAGCTTCTGCAATGAGTAATCGGTACGTACTGGTATGAAATGGGCAGACTTGGTCAATCGATCTACGATGACCCATACCAAATCTTTCTTAGTAGGCATTCCTGTAACACCCCCTAATCCCAAACCATCGCCAGAATAGGGTTACAAGGCGTTACCGAACATATTGGTTAATTTACAAACAATTCATGAATAAACAACAAATATATTAAAATTAAATCATTAAGTCTCTTTTATGAACCCTCGAGGCCTAAATCACGTATTATAAATGAATAGGGACTTATTCAAGTACTCTGAAAATTTTTCGTAATATAATAATAATTATATATTTTTTTAAAAATTCAATATAACCCCTTTAGAAACATCTAACCTTCCCTGCAATTTCAAATTTGCAACTAACTCAACACAACAACAACTCAACAAATACAATCTTCATCCAAATCACATTCGTCTTATAACAATATCACTAATCCTTATTTTATCTATCATTATATCCATTCATACTTTCAATTAGTATTTAAACATCTTAATTAATTTCCATTCATATCATATATCAACTTATATTAACTTAACTAATATATTCATGAGTTGATACAAAACATAGTCACATAAGCTCCTATACGTGCCCTATAATCCATTTAAAGTATTTATAACAAAATCTATTGAAAAATCGAGATAGTGTGACTTGAGTGTGATGATCCGATCCTCTAACCCTCCCGTTAATCTACAAAGAGCAATAAACATTACAGGTAAGCTAACTATAGCTTAGTAAGTTCGTCAACTTAAACCATAAACCTTACCAATATTAGTTTCAAAAATTCAAATCATATGGACATTTCAAGTAAGTTACTTTCATCCTGTAAATCATAATTTCATTTTAAAAATAATTTACTTAATTGAGCTCAAAAATAATGATAACATTATTTACATTTCTTTTTCCACACGTTATAATTACGACTTACCGACTTGTCAATTTAAGGAACGGCTTACGAATTTGAGTACATCGTGATCTAAAACCCGAAATCTAACTGTAGCACATAAGTGCTAAACGGAAGACTGAAGGCTAACTGAAGCACATAAGTGCTAAACGGAAGCCCGAAGGCTAACTGAAGCACATAAGTGCCAAACGGAAGCCTGAAGGATAACTGAAGCTCATCAGAGTTGAACTGAAACCCCGAAAAGGTTAACTGAAACTCATATGAGTTAACAGAAGCTCGTAAGAGCTAAACAAAAAGAAAACACGAGAGTCACAACAAATTCTGAATCTCGGTTTACTTGGGTGATTTACCATCAATTCGTCTTTTTCATCGAACGTTCGTACTCATTTCCTACGTTCTGTTCCTCCGAAGAACTCAGTTCAATTTCGTAACTTTTGTACATGATTTAATTCTTTTCAACAATTAACATACATAAATATTAATCACCATTCATAAAATAACATTGAGATTTAATAATTTAATCGTACGAACTTACCCGGAACAATTTGCAATAGTTGTAGAGATTTCTGGAACTATTCCGGAATTTTCTCTTTTCCTCGTTTATCCTCGATTTCTTGATCTATAATATAAAATTTTTCACTTATCAGTATTTACTTCACATTCATTCTATTTCACATCCTTAATGTTTATAACCCGCTTATAAGTAACATTATCTGGAATTTCACTATTTACCATGTATATTCAATGATGTCCATCCGTGTCATAGTCACTAAATTATTTTTATCTTGAGCTGCAGAACTCCAAATTAGGATATGCTAATTTTCCTGAAACTAGACTCACATATTTTCTTATCATAAAATTTTCAGAATTTTTGGTTTAGCCAATAAGTAAGTTTATTTTTTTAAACTCACCCTTGTTCTGCTATCTGTCAATTCTGACCCCTCTTCACTAAAAATTAGTTATCTCTTCGTACATAATTCAGATGATGTCCATGTTTGTTTCTATTGAAAATAGACTCATTAAGAATTTTAAAAATATAAATTTAAGTCCCCTAATTATGTTTCTCAAATTTTTTATGATTTTCCAAAGTCAGAACAGGGGAACCCGAAATCATTCTGACATTATCTCACAAAATCTATTATATCTCATGATCTACAATTCCGTTGCTTACAACGTTTCTTCTATGAGAAATTAGACTCAATAAGCTTTAATTTCATGTTTTTCATCTTCTAATTCGATTTATACAATTTACGGTGATTTTTCAAAATTAGACTACTGCTGCTGTCCAAAACTGTTTTAGTGCAAATGTTGATTTTGATTTTTGCCCCAAATTTCACAGTTCATACAATTCAGTCCTTGCTCAATTAATCCCTCAATGAAGCTAATTTTTCCTAATTAATGCTTTACCTAGACATTATAAGTTATTTCAAAATTATTTCAATTCATAATTTCCACATAAAACCCTAACTTCAAACTCTTTCACCATTAGGTCCCAAACATTCACTTTCTATTCAATTCTTTCAATAAAATCAGCATATAAACAATTTAAAACTCTAATTCCATGCTAAATCATCATATACTTCCAGCATATATTCATAGAAACTTCCAATTTCTTTCATAGAATCAAAAACTAATGAATTCAACAAGTGGACCTAATTGTAAAAGTCATAAAAACACAAAAATTTCAAGAAATAATCAAGAATTGAACTTACTTGCAGTAAAAATATGAAAAACCAGCTTAAGAAAACCCTTCTATGGTTTTTTTGCTGATGAGAATGCAGAAAAATAATAAGAAATCTAGATAATTCCACTTTAGTCCTAGGTTTATTAAGTAAATTTTGTAATATTCCAATTTTGCCCTTAATCCATCAATTTTCCTGCTGATTTCATGCATCTTGCCGTCCAGCCCAAATAGACCTTGGGTCTATTTGCCTTTTAAACCCTTTTTCTTTTATCATTTAAGCTATTTAATCATTTCCCATAATTTTACATTTGTTACAATTTAATCCTTTTTATTCAATTAACTATCGAAACTTTAAAATTTATTAACGAAACTTTAATACTAACTTATTAACACTCCATAAATATTTATAAAAATATTTATGGCTCGTTTTAAAATTTTCAAACTCTCGATATCTCATATCTGATTCTAATTTTTAAAATTTTTATTTGTAGTACACTGTTCGCTATTTCAAAAAATTTTCTAACTTCACTTCACACTCAACGTATATTCACTAAATTATTAATATTTTCTACTCATTTATCGGATTTAATGATCTCGAATCACTGTTCCGACACCACTAAAAATTTAGGCTATTACAGTTACGGGTAGCCCACTTACGAAATCCATAGTTACTCTCTCTCACTTCTAAAGTGGAAGCTTAACTGGCTGAAACAATCCTGAAGGTAACTGATGTTCAGCCTTAACCTGTTAGCAAGTCAGACATTTACCCACAAAGTTGGTGACTTTACGCTTAAGACCTGGCCACCAATATAACTCCCGAAGGTCTCAGTACATTTTATTCCCGCCAAGATGCATAGCATAAGGACTACTATGCGCCTCTCGCCGCATAGACTACCTCAAACCAGTATCCCTCGGTACACAAACTCTCCCACGGAAACACAGTACCCCTTCACTATTCAGTCCAAAGTCTGATGTTCCCTTATTCTCTACTTGTCAAAAACAAGGACCCAATGATTCATCCAACTGTTTGCCCTTAATCTGTTCAATCCACATTGGTTTAACTTGAAGCTCGACCAACAAGCTACCATCATCAAATAATCTAAGACGAGCAAACATCGCCCTTAGATTAGTCATAGCCCTACGGCTCAGTGTGTCAGCCACCACATTGGCCTTACCAGGATGATATTCAACCGACCAATCATAGTCTTTAAGTAGCTCGATCCATTTGCGCTAAGAGGGAAGTAGGGCTCCTATTAAAATGCTTTCCCTCCCTCAAAAGGCGAGCAGCTTTCAATACTAGTTGTTACGTTACGCCTAAGATTTAACTCCTTCTGAGTGAGGAGATACTTGAGGCTTTTGTGATCCGTGTAAATGATACACTTTTCACCATATAGGTAATGCCTCCAAATCTTCAATGCGAATACCACTGGGGCAAACTCCAAGTCATGCGTTGGATAATTCGCCTGATGAGTCTTAAGTTGACAAGACGCATATGCCACCACTTTACCCTCTTACATCAGCACACATCCTAGACGAACATGTGATGCATCGCTGTAGATAGTGAATTCTTTCCCAGACTCTGGCTGTATCAAGATAGGGGCCTCAGTCATAACTTTCTTAAGTTTCTCAAAACTTTCTTGTTGAGAATTAGTCTAGTGAAATGAAACACCCCTATGAAACAACTTAGTCAGAGGTGTCGCAATCAACGAAAACCCCTCAACAAAACGCCTATAATACCTTACCAAACCCAAAAAACTCTGAATCTCAGAAACCGTCTTAGGCAGCTTCCAATCCAAAATAGCTTCAACTTTTTGAGGATCAACCCTAATCCCTTCAGTAGATACCACATGGCCCGAAAATGTTACCTCTCGTAAACAAAACTCACACTTATTGAACTTGGTGTACAGTTGTTTCTCCCTTAGAATTTGCAGAATAATTCAGAGATGTGCATCATGTTCAACTTTAGTTTTCGATTATACCAAGATGTCATCTACGAAAACCACTACAAATCAATCCAGATAGGGCTGGAACACTCGGTTTATCAAATACATAAAAGTGGCTACTACATTTTTCAATCCAAACAGTATAACTAGGAACTCGTAATGACTATAACGAGTCCTAAATGCTGTCTTATAAACATCAACCTCTTTGACTCTCAATTGATGGTACCCAGATCGAAGATCTATCTTAGAGAAAATTGAAGCTCCTCAAAACTGGTCGAATAGATCATCAATCCTCGGTAGAGGGTACTTATTCTTAACAATCAATTTATTTAGTTTTCGATAGTCGATGCACATACGCATGGATCCATCCTTCTTTTTCACAAATAAAACCGGCGCTCCCCATGGAGACACACTAGGGCAGATGAACCCTCGGTCTAGTAACTTTTGAATCTGAGCCTTAAGCTCCACTAGCTCCTTCTATGCCATCCTATAAGGGGTGATGGACACCAAAGCTATACCAGGAAGGAGCTCGATCCCAAACTCAACTTCTCAGTTTGGAGGTAACCTAGGTAGTTCATCGGGAAAAACATTCGCAAAGTCCTTAACTGTCCTAATATCTTTAACAGAAGAAACCTCATAATCAAAAATACCTATGTAGGATAGATACGCCACACAACCTTTACGAACCAACTTCTCGGCCTTTAGTGTAGAAATCACATTTGACAAATAATTCCGACGCTCCTCAGTTACCACTACCTCATTACCCTCACAGTTTTCAGTACCACCCACTTAGCAGCACAATCCAAATTCACTTGGTGTTTAACCAGCCAATCCATACCCAATACTAAATCGAATTCTCCAAAAGGGAGTTCCATTAAATCCGCCAAAAATATTATTCCTTCAACCTTCAAATGTACATCCCTGAACAATTTATTTATCCTCACAGATTGTCCTAGTGGACTCAACACAGTTACCTCACTCGCGGTACTTTCAACCGTTGAACCCAAGGACTCAGACACCGTACATGCTATATATGAATACATAGATCCAACATCAATCAGTTCAGTATAAGGTACATTATGAATAAAGAACGTACCAGTGATAACATCTGGGGCGTCTCTATCCTCTCAGTGTCGTACAGCATATACCAGAGCTGGCTACCTCCCTTAAGTATATCTAGCACCTCTACCCGATGCTCTCTGGCCACGGCCCATACCATTTCCACCTTTGGCCTAACCACGGCCTCTTGGAGGCTACTGAACATCCCTCAGTGACTGTACATTACCCAAACCAGTAGCTCGCATCTGCTCAGGCATTCGGGGACAATCTTTGATACAGTGCTTCAAAGATCTGCACGTAAAACATGCTTCAACCATTCTCCAACACTCACCCTGATGGCGTCTCCCATAATCAGTATAGGGCTGCGGTCCAGTAGCTACAATAGGGCCTCAACTCTGATCGGCCAATTAACTCTGGCCTTTTTCTTATGCCTCAAAACTGAACTTGAGGGCTCTCAAACCCTCTTGTTCCTACCTCTGTCCTTTTCATAGTTTTGGCGCTAACGCGCTTTACATCTTCAGCGATCTTCTCCTTCTCCACTAATACAGTAAAATCTCGCCCCTTCCGTGCAACTATTAAAGCCTTTAAATCATCCCTGAGGCCGTCCTCGAATTGAACACAATGTTCATATTCAGTAGCCACTATCCCACGTGCATAATGGCTAAGTAACAAAAATTCAGCCTCGTATTCTGCAACAAATTTATCCCCCTAAATCAAATTTAGAAACTCCCTCCTTCGGGCATCCACATAACCAGCACCAACATATTTTCCTTGGAAGGTAGTCTTGAAAAATTCCCAGGTCAACCGGTCGGGCTGAGTACCCTCTTTAACTGTAAGCCATCACTGATAGGCTTCATCTCATAGCAGTGACACCGCACCTTTTAGTTTCTGCTCAGGGGTGCAGCCGTAGTCATCCAGTATCCTCTTCGTGGCCTCAATCCAATATTCAGCCACATTAGGGGCAACTCCAGTGATACCCCTAAAAACCTCAGCCCCATTAGACCGGAGTCATTCTGTAACCAACCCACAGCCCAAAGAACTAGTATTGGGCCCAGCGACCCTTTCTAGAATTTGCAACATAGTTTGAGACAATGCGTCGTCCCCAGCTGCATGATCATGAGACCTCGTCTTAGTCATAGGTGAAGTCCGTGCCTCTCTATCTTCAACGTTAGGCATGTGGCCCGATGACGAAGACCCAGCCCAAGCACTGCCACGGCCTCCACCGTGGCCTCTTGTACCCCTTCCACGAGTACCATTGGTGCTCGTTATTGAATGATGCTTCTATCTGTATTAACAATTTTATGCATCAGTTTTACAGTTCTAATGGTTATTAACGGATATTTTATGGAAATATTATTAGTAATTTTGAGTTTTGTTTTCTCAAATAGCAGTCTTTACTACAGTTTTAGTTTTACCCTAAAATAGAGTATTTCAGTACAATCTACTACCAACAGTAGACTCAGTATTTCAATTAAACAAACAGTAGTTTTAGAGGACTTATAGAATCAGCGCTAAAGACTCGATGTGCCACACATTCAGTAAAACATTTCCAAGTATTTCAAATCATTTGAAATAGTTCGTTTTCGAAATTCCAAGTTTTAAGAGAAACCCAAATCCACAGTTGAATATTGTAACTTGACTCTGATACCACTAAATGTAACACCCCAAACCCGAAGGTAGCTAACCAACTTCTCAAAGAGACATAATTAACTGCATTGATCTCAGTAGCTACGCCACCTACAGAATTTAAAGACCCTAAAGGAGCATACGTCATATATTCCGCAGAACGCCGTTCTAGATGTTATGGCCAAATCTGAGATGTCACAATGAAGTGTTTTTCGAAACACATAATTACGTTGGAAACTCATTCTATATTAAACCTCTTTGCAATCTTAAAGAAAATTTAGGATATCTTGTTCATTGTTAAGACTCAAGTCGTTTTAGCAAAATGTAGATCCTATTAGACTGTTATTACACTTTAAAACAATGCTTCTTGTGGAAGCTTTCAAAATGTGTTGTACAAACGTGGTGTTTTTTGAAAAACGTTTATATATATATTTAAAACTCGCAGCCTACTACTTAGCAGAATAAACCAAAGTAATAAATCCCAAATTAAAATAAAAACTTCAAGAGGCATTATTACAAAACAAACTTAAAAATTAAATGTTAAAAGTTAAAAGGGAAGCAATTGCGGTTGTGTACCCACCTTCGAGTCCCTCACAGCACCGATCCGCCTAAGGATTACCTGCGTAAAAAACAGAAAGGGTAAGTTTATGAAAACTCAGTGTGTAATCCCTTAACAACATTCAGTCATATAGTAGGCAATTACAAACTGGGCCTAAGCCAGCTTCAGTAACAGTCTAATTTCAGTTAGGGCCTTAGCCCATTACAGTATCAGAATCAATGTGGGCCTTAGCCCAATACAGTAGCGGTCACAGTACAGATATGCAATCAGAAATCCTACCTAGCTAGCCTTTACACACCACTCCGCCCAACCCTACACACCATGTAGGGATAAAATCAACCTACCCATCCCTACACACCAAAAAGAGCACCGGTTGGGGCACTAACAGAAATTGCAGTAGAGCTTCTAGTACAGTACACTTCCTCAAATCATAATAAAGCCATCCCCATGCAATATGTCATGCATCATGCCATAATATCATGCATGTATGAAAAATGTCAAGCTCGGTTACAATCATACAACTCATAGGGGCGTATCAGTCATTTTACCCCATAGGGGCATAATAATCGTTTCATCAATTGCTATCTAGGTATACTTACTGATTGAACAGTAGGTCCACAATCATCTCGGACGACCTATGTAACTTTAACAGTCAAATAGAGAAAATAAACCCAAGGCCCATAATGCGAGCCCATGTCGGCCCAAACACCCATGAGGCCTACAAAGCCCAAAAATGGCCTTGGCCATGTGAGCTACATAGCCTAGCCCAACAACCTCCACCCATGTGGGGCCCACAAGCCCATGGGGTGACACGACCCATTCCGGTACAACATGGCCTAAAGCGGCCTAAGCCCAAGAAAATGCTCATGGTGGCCACTACGATCAAACACCCCCATTTATGCGTTCAGTTTACCACACGAGTGAGCGCACGCTCTTGCGGGGTCGGCGGTCACCTATTCTGGCTTTTTCTGATTTACGATTATGGTAGTGTGATTACAAACCTGATTGCAAAAACGTGCGAATTAGCCCACAAGCACTCCAACCTATTACAAACAGAAGCTTCGGTTAAATACCTAACAAAAGAGTTGAAAGGAACCCTAGCCAATACTTGTTCAAGAGATTACCAACTACTCACCTTGATCGATCACTCTAAAACTGTTGCAAGAAGTCGTTTACAATCCTCAAAGACCACCTACAACCCAATCGCAACTTGTTAACTATTACCCTACACGCAAGCCATTGAACCGAGTATATATTACTTACCAAATGCGCTAAGCCAGAAAAGGAGGAAAGCAATTCGGCCCACACCCCTAACAAAAGCCGCAAGCCAAGTTTTAACAGAAGCAAGGCTAGCACAACCACTTCCCTAGCAAAAATCAGTAACATAAAAGGGTGTTATGTAGAATAGACTATCACAACAGAAAGAGGGAAGAAAACAATAACTGAGCACTCAAACCTGAGATGGAATATTCGACTAATCAACACAAAAGTGTAAAGAGAAGAGAACCGAAAGAATGAAATGAGAGGAGGTACATTCAATTTTCACAAAACAAGAAGGGATACTCAATAAAAGCTGAAGGAAATAAGAGAAAAGAGAAAGGGATATTCGGCCACTGCACAAAAGAGGATGATGACGGCATAGAACTGATTGAGAGGGGTAGAATGGTATTCGGTTTAGGGTACAAGAATGGGCATGTTAGGTAGAATAGTAGATAAAAAGAGAATTGGCTAACAGTAGAGAAATGGTCAATAGGGAAAGCAAGTTTGAAAAGAATGCAGAAGAAAAAATAATACCCGAATGGTCAAGTTAGCATTCGGCCTCAAACAAAAATGAAATAAAGCAAAAAGGGTTAGCCACCAAAATGAAGAGCACTTGACAGTCAAAAAGCTTAATTATGAGTGTTGGGAGTCCAAAATCGGCACCAACACTCCCCCTCCTTCAGAATTCCTCGATTTCCTCCTAAAACCTCTCCTCAACCATAAATTTCAAACTCCACTCCCCCAACAGAGTTTCGGTCAACCTCTACCACTTACATGGTAAGAGAAGCAAAATAAACACCCTTTGTACACAGCAAGACTCGAACTCAAGTCTCTTGGCAATATTAACACGCCACCATCCCCTAGACTAGTAGGCTTTTTATGACATGTTATACCCATTTTATTTAAGAGCCTACTGTCTAGAGCCAAGGGTTTATCCATGCAAACACAAAAATATTACATAAGCCCAAGCTTGAACCTAAGACTTCTCAGACACTTCCCAGAACACATAACCACTGAAGTAGATACACATTTGTGTAACACAACATACAAAAATAAATACTTAGATTTTTGAGGCGTTACAACACGAACTTACCTCGACGATTGTTCGTGTACGAAAAATCTGCTAATCTAACTTTTCCTCTTTTCTTCGTTCTAGCTCCAAATTTGGTCTATCTGGATTTATAAGAGTAAATTTGACATCAATTTATCATATTTCACCTTCATGTGGACTCAGTTTAGAACCTAGGTAAAATTACCATTTTGCCCCTATCTTTTCCATAAATTTCAATTTAGCCCCTAAGCTTTTTTAAATTTTCTAAGGATAAGTCATACCAAAATATCTACATACTTTTACTAATGGTCTAATTACCATATAAGGACCTTAATTTTTTAATTCCATAGCTATTTGATCCTTCTAGCTACTAGAATTAAACTTTTGCATTTTTTGCTATTTTGGTCATTCTCGTAATTAAGTACATAATCAGTAAAATTTTCTTATCAAAATTTTCACATGACATGTCTATAATACGAACCATAAAATAAAATAGAATAAATTTTATTTTTGGTTCGAATTTGTGGTCCAGAAACCACCGATCCGATTTCACCGAAATTGGGCTGTTACATATCATGCCGACTTCCTCAAAAGTGATATAGCACATTTCAAGCACTCATCCGATGTGCAAGAAAGCTCATCAAATACCCTGATAGAGTTCTCAAGCAAAAAATTTGCTCTCTCGGGATCATCATCAACATTGGCTCTAAATTCTTCAGCCCATTGTTTTTGAATCTTATCAACTGGAGGTTTGTTTAGTCTTAATAATTCCACACCTTGGGGAGCTATAAGAAACGGTTGGGGCTTAGATGGGGGTGGAGGATGTTGGGCAGCCAGATTTGTTCAAACAAACTCGACAAGCCACTCGTTCATCCTTTAGAAGAAGGCTTCCTTAGCCTCTCTTCCCTGACTAACCGTTACTGGTCTACTTTCAAATGGCGCTGTCTTGGGCAGGAGCCAGCTGTGACATCCCTAATTTGACCCTAGTCGGAAAGTGGTTTTGGGACCACAAAACCGAGTCATAAAAATAATTAACTGTTAAATTCTATGTTTATTATATGTGTAAATGCAGGTGTGAAAGTTTCATGCTTTGATTTTGTCATTTGTATGTAAAATTTATAAGATAGGACTCATGTGATAAAACTTGAAAGTGTGATAGGTAAATTTGTAAAGTGTCAAATAATGCATGAAATGTTAACATGAGGGATTTGCATGTCAAATATTCCTTTTTGTTTATAGTAGCCGGCCATGATGAGGAATTTATATTAAAAATAGACATAAATAATTACTTATGATGGTTGTATAATTTTATATTGTTAAGGAATAAAAAAGAAGAAGAAACAAATAGCTCAGTGGAGAGAGGGAATGAGTTTTAAGTTTCATTTTTCTGTGCATGTTGATTCGGGGGAAAGGAGAAAGCATATTCGGCCATTGTTGTTTTAGTTTGAAGCTCAAATTAGTTGGTATGTTAATGATCATTTTTGCTTATAATTTATATTTTTGGAACCTTAGGATCATGAACTAGCATACCCATGTTGAAATTTGTGGAATGATTGTAGTTAATAGAAATTACTACGGTAGAAAATCTAAGTTCTTAATATTATTATGGTAGATTTTTAAAGTTGGAAGTGAAGTGAGATGATTTGCAAAGTCAATTCATGAAATTTCACATTGAGGATTATTATGGAAAATTTTAAAAATATGGTGGATTAAATTGTTTATTTATGTGAAATTATCGATGTATATATAAAAAAATACATCATTGACATATTTTGAAGTCTTTTATTTGAAAGAGTTTTGTTTGGGTGCTTGATGTTGAATTTGTGTTATTTTATAGAGTAAATTTTTACTACATTTAAAAATTAAGGATTTAATTGAGTAAATTATAAATGAGAAGGATTTTATTATAAATTAAAGATATACATATACACGCTGTATATTAAGGGTTAAGTATTTGGCAATAGTGGGTTATGTGTTAATTGTGGAATTAACTTGGTGGATATGACGGATTAAATTGTATAGGATGTAAATGTTTTGGGGAAAATGTGTAAAAGTGTAAATAAGTAGCTAAATGTTTTGAATTAAATGGTATATGAAATTGAGATTAATATTTACATAGTCATTTTAGAAACGAGTAGAATGATAGTTTGATAATTTTTAATTATTAGTGTTTAATTAAGTACAATGATTAACTTAAGTGGGAGATAAATTAGTAATTAGTATTAAATTTCAAAGTGAGATTATAATAAAGGATTATTTAAATAAATAGTCCATTAATTTGATGAGTTTTGGTTAGTGGATAATTATGAGAGAATTATATATATATATGTAATATATGTTAAGTTATAATAAGAAAATGAAAATGATATGAAAGTAGGAATAAAATAAAAGAAACAAATAGAGTAGTGGGGGAAAGAAAAGGAAAGAGAAACAAAAATTAAAGCTTCATCTCTCGCATGCCGATTTGGGGAGAAAAAAAAAAGGTTAGCATCATTCGGTCTTTAAGTGCCATTTTTGAAGCTTATTTCTGTTGGGGTGATTTGATTATTTTCAATTAAATTTTATATTTTTGGAACCTTAAAATTTTGTAGTAGGTTACTCATGTGGAAATTTAGAGAAATTATGACTTTTGTGGAAGTTGCCATTCTTGAAAAACTTTACTGCTTGAAGTTGTTATGATAGAATTAGAGGTTAAATTGTTAATTTTGTGAAGTCTAGGGACTATTTTGGTGGATTGTTCTTTTTGCTGGAAATTTGAATTGAATTACTAGGTTTAGTGAGTAATTAAAATATTTTGTACCATGAGTTTTGTTAGTATTAGCTTGCAAGGAGTTTAATGATATAAATTAAATTAGCATGGTGTTAAGTTATAAAATTCAAGAATTTAGGGATTGTTAATAAATTATATGTATATTTGGTTAATTATGGAAATGGTAAATTCAATGATTAATTAGTAAAGTAAATTGAAATGAAGTTTTGCCGAATGTGTTTATTGGTGTGTAAAAATTTGAATTGTAACGTTAAATCGTTAGTATGTGTTCTATGATTTCCGAATGTGAATTAAGGTAAATAATGTGGAGAAGGATGAGTTGAGTTGTAAAATTTATGTATATGAATTAGTGGTTAATGGACAATCGGTCAAAGTGGTTAATATGCATTTGTATATGTTATAATGGCCGATTGTAATCAAGAATAAAGATGTGAATGAATGGTTGTTAATGAGTTGTCGTATGTTTCTTATTAAGAAAAATTATTAATGTTTGAATCTAAATAAATTAGTTAAGTAATTAAACAAACTAATTTATTTTACCTAGCTCAAGAGCGAAAGGAACTTAACTCGGAAAAGGGAAAAGCGAAACAAATGGAATAGTCGATTCGTAGTTGTCCGACGACATTTAAGGTAAGTTCTTAAGTATTTGAGTTTGATTCCTTTGTAAGTCTTAAGTTTTAAAACGGGATGAATATGATATTATGTTTTAAATATGTGAATGAGAACTTTACAGAGTAAATTGTATAAATCTGCTAGGGACAGCAGCAGTAGCGTGTTTTGGAAAAATTACCATAAATTGTGGGAGTTGAGTTAAAAGCTGGATAAATTATGTAATTAAATCTTGACGCGTCTAGTTTTGTATAAAAGAAATCGTGTAAGTAAAGGGGTTGCCGATAATGAGATTTTCAAAGTTGTGTGAGACAGAGTCAGAATGGCTCCGAAATCCTCTGTTCAGTATTTGGAAAATCATTATAAATCGTACAAAAATGATTATAAGATAAAATTTTATGCTTAGACTCCTTAATGAGTCTAGTTTCAAACAAAATAAACGAAAACATATTTTGAATTCTGTACAATGAGAAATTAAATTCTTAGTGAAGAGTAGTGAGAGTAGTCAAGCAGTAAAATAGGGGAAACTTTAAGAAAAATCTGGTATTGATTGACCAAACTAAAAATTCTGAAAATTTTGTGGATAGACGATATACGAGTCTATTTTAAGGGAAAATTAACGGCACATAATTTGGAATTTCGTAGCCCTAGTTACAAATAATTTAACGACTGTTGCTCAGGAAAACAGCTTGTAGAGAAATTGTGGTCATGTTGTAAACATGGATAAAACTTGTTTTAGTTGCTCATAAGCTATTGATTAAACCCATACGTGAATTCTAAATTGTGATATTATAAAATGATATATGAGTGTTAGATGGATCTTTGATATTAAAATTTGTGAAATTGTAAGTTTATAAGTATTCGAATATGAAATGATAGTATGGCTTGAAATTGAATTATTCATCGGCAAATGATAGATGTAGATTCAGCCAAGACAAAGTGTATACATGAAAGTATATGTGGTATGTGAAGTATATTTGGATAATTGTGATGTGAATACATGAAAATTTATATTTTGATTTAGGATTTTATGTGATGAATGTGAACATGCGTATGTGTGATAAGGCCGAATGGCCAATGTGATGAATGTGAACATGCATATATGAGATAAGGCCGAATGGCCAATGTGATGAATGTGAACATGTATATATGTGGTAAGGCCGAATGGCTAATGAGAAATGTGTATGAGATAGATATGAGGTAAAGCCGAATGGCTAATGCGAAACGTGTATGAGATGGATATGTGGTAAAGCCAAATGGCTAATGTGAGATATGTATGAGATGTGTATATATATTGTGGCCAAATGACAAATGGCGGAAGGAGTGTTTTATTAGATATTTGATAAGGTAAATGAATTACAAATATGATAGTCGATGTGAATGTTGTAACATGTGAATAAATATGCATGAAACTCTATGATGTAAACCTGGGATTAAAGACCAGATGACCATATGTGGTGACTATGTCTGGGTTAAGATCCGCTGACTTCGTGTGGAGATTTCATCTGAGCTAAAGGTCTCGCCGATAATCCGAGTAGAGTTTAAAGCTATAAGACTTTGCAATAAGAATTGCTTATAAATATATTCAATGCGAAAGGTTAAACAGGTATGTACTCCAAGTTTATATGTGAGCTTGATTTGAACTAAATCATAAGGTAGTTATGTGATGCATACGTGAGCAATCTATGAGACTATTCCTATGATTATGTGACATCGGATCAGTGTGAGGGGTTATGTGAAATTATACAATATATCTATGTCACATGAGCTCACTTTTATGTGAAAGTTTATCTGCCTATTATATATGATGGGATGTGCATATTCGGTAAAGGGATGGTATGCCTGAAGGAAGAGTGAAATAAAAATACGAACAACTATGTTATAATTTGATTGTTATCTGTTGATATTGCTTAAAACTTACTAAGCATTGTAATGCTTACCCCGTTTACTTTGTTTCCTCTGTTTTATAGATATCATTTGGAAGCTACAGGCTCGGGGATCGTCAACAACTAGTCACACTATCACTATCCACTGCTTATTACTGTTATGTTTTGAATTATTTTATGGTATGTATAGAATAGACCAGTGGCCGAAGAACATTTTGTTTAATGTATATAAGCCATGCGAAAATGGCATCTTTTGAATGTGTACTTATAGAAGTTTAAATGTGTATCCCTAGTTGTCTTTAGTATTTATCTAAAGGAATGTTCTTTACTTCAAAAAAAAACATTTCAAGATTTTTACTGTTCTGATATGAGTTTCAAGTCCGGTAATGCCCCTTTACCTATTCCGACGACGGATACGGGATAGGGGTGTTACACCAACACATTACTTTCAACATCATCAGCTACCTCTCTGTTGGGATCCATTTACTAGATGAAAACACAATTTAAATTGTTAGGAGCCGTCATGCTATCATAAATTATATATGGCATGTATAGCTAAGCTCTCACACACGTTATGTTAGTCTGAGAATTGACTAAACTGTAGCTCTGATACCACTAAATGTAACAACCCGTACCCATATTCAATGCTAGAATCGGGTACGAGGCATTATTGGACTTACATCACAAACAAACATACAATTCCGAGTCATAAATTTTCATCCAAATTAAAACCATTTGTATTCAATCATAAAGTCCCTAATACGAGCCTACAAGGCCCAAAACATACTTTAGAAGTGATTTGGGACTAAACCAAGAACTTAAGTAATTTTTACAAAACTTAGAAAAAATTTGCTATGAATAGGTGTCACACGCTCGTGTGGTTAGGGACATGCCCTTGTGGGCAGGCCGTGTGATCACGCACGCCCATGTGCCTAACCCGTGTAACTCTGTTTTGCAAAGCATGAATAAATTGAAGTCACATGGCCAAGCCACACGCCCATGTGCCAGGCCGTGTGGTTAATTAATTTTCACAAAATAGGTGCAGACTTCACAAAGTCGGGACACATGCACATGCTTGAGGCCAAGTCTCTCACACGGATGAGACACAGGCCCGTGTCTCTACCCGTGTGCTCAATTTTGAACATTCTATTTCTCAAAATTAAGGTGTAGGGGACACACGACCTAAAAACATGCCCATGGGGCAATCCGTGTGGACAAAATAAAGGCTATTTACCAAGCCATTTGTCACCCTCATTTGCACATACGCACCCACAATCTTAATGGCATAAATCATGGCATATTTAGGCAACCAAAATATCCACAAACAAGGCTAAATCATGTCATTTCATTATCAACACTCCACATATTTACAACATCATATTTTTCCAAACCAAATCATTCCAAACTCACATTCTACAAGTTCCAATATGGCTACCAATAACAGGCAGAATTTTTACTTAGTTTTCCTAGCATACCAATGAGCCAATCTTAACCATTCAACAATAAAACCATTAAGCCATATTCAACCATTTACCAAGCATTTATAAACCACATCACATAAGAGATAATTGCACATGCATGCATATATAAATATATATATAAAATTACAACCAATTCAACCAAAATGAGCCAAGTTACATGGCCAAATACCAAAACAAGCCTATGACTATTACAAGACAATACATTTGGCCAAATCATGATGACACATATAACAAAATGACCAAGTCCCTATACATGGCATATTCTCAAAATGTTTAAAATCATTGGTACCAAAAATAACAGTTTGATAGTGTGATGTGAACTCCAATAATCTCCAACCCGAGCTAGCTTGGTCACACTATAAAACATTGAAAATAAAACGGAGTAAGTTATATAGTTTAGTAAGATCGTATGAAAGAAATAAGAAAATGTAATATCCTGAATTAGGGCTTAATCGGAATAGTGGTTTCGTGACCACAAATCTGAGATAGAAATAATTATTTTATAATTATTTTGATGATTATGATATGATTGCATGATTGTGTGAAAATTTCGTGATGAAATTCTATGCCTAAAGTGCTTAAATTGAAAGTAGGGACTAAATCGAATAAGTTGCAAAACTTGCATTCTAGAAGTTTTTAGTATGAAATTGTTTTGGAATATTAATGAGGAGGTCTTAAATAGCAATTTGACCAATTTTAAGTTCATGGACAAAATTAGGACATGGAAGGAATTTTTGGAAAGTTTAGTAGTAAGGGTATTTTGGTCATTTAGTTATTAAAATGAATTAAAAACAAAATTAAAAGCCAATTTTTGTCCATCTTCTTCATTAGGCCGAAATTTCAAGGGTTCTCCATAGCTAGGGTTTGTTTCAAGCTTCCAAGCTCCATAGTAAGTGATTCCAAGCCCCGTTTTTAATGTTCTTTACGTTTTTGGAATCCTAGTAGCTCGATTAAGCTTATGTTAGCAATAATTCAACCTAGGGTTTATATTTGGAAAAATACCCATAGGTGAAATTTGTGTATTTTGATGTTTTATGATAGAATATGAGGTTTTAAATTATGTTAGACAACTTGTGTTACTCGGTTTTGAGTGAAAACGAGTAAAAGGGCTTAATCGGTAAAAATACCTAATAGTCACAAGTATATGTTAGAGAGAGAATTTGATGTTGCCATAGAAGGGAAAAGTGATCAGCGTGTTATAAAACATAAGAATAAGGAATAAATTTTAATTCCCGAGCCTAGGGGCAAAAGTGTAATTATGCAAAAGTTTAGGGGCAAAAGTGTAATTTTTCCAAAGTTCGTATTAAATGCTGTTTTGATGAATTTATGTATTAAATAAGATTAATTTGGCATTATAGATCAAGAGAAACGAGATTCAAGTCGCGATCGAGGAAAAGAAAAGATTGTGGACTAAATTGCAAAATCTTTATATTTTGGTACCAATGTAAGTTCATGTGTAATTAATGTAGCATAATTGTTATTTTTAAGTTATTGATGTTAATTATATGATATGCTGATTTTTTTTATCGTGAAATATTATGCTTTGTGGTTAATGTTGAGTAATATGCAAATTATGTTTACTACTTGATAAATATGAATTGCTACCGAGTATCGGTTCTAATATTCCATGGAAGACGACAAATGTGAGATCGAGGGAAAAAGCCCGCTTGAACCTTAGGAATAGATTAGGATACAAGTGACATGTCACTAGGATGGTTGAGCATCTGAACTCGTTGAGTTGAGTCCGAGTTCGTGAGATGTAACTAGGCATCCGAACTTGTTGAGTTGAGTCCGAGTTCACTTATGGATGCGAACGCCTGAGCTCGTTGAGTTGAGTCCAAGTTCACTTAGGGGCGGATTACGTGATTTCTTGATTACATATGAGGCACTTATGTGCAAATTATCCGTGTATCCGAGTTGTATTCCGATGTGTTCAACGGGTGAAATTTCTAGTGAAATGGAAGAACACTTAATATGCAAGCGACGTTTTGGTAAGTGCTGTGAAATGGACACTTTGGACAGGTATGTTCTTAACCCTCGGGTTGAAAATAGATACAACAACGATAAGGTGGTAAGATGATGAATGATGTTTAGAAATGTGATATATGTTTTGGTGATACCATGCTAAAGTTGTTTGGTATATTTGTATTGTTATGTTACTTGTTATTTACATATGAACTCACTAAGCATTTATGCTTACTCCTTCCTTTTCATTCACTGTAGTTTTGAACAAGCCGGCTCAGGAATCGGGACAGGTCGAAAGTTCGATCACACTATCCAAAGGACTTTTATCTTGGTAAATGGCTTGTACAACTACTTAAGTATGGCATGTATAGCAATATACCTATTTTATGTAAATAATTTTATGATATGGCCATGTTTGGTTGAGAAAATGTTTGATATTGATAAGTCATGGTGATGGATAATTTAGATCATGTTTGATATTATGGAAGTTTAATAGGTTATCTAGTTCATAAAAATTCATGGAAAGATGAAACTTGCCTTAAAACAGAATATTGCTGCAGCAATGACATGAATTTGAAAAATCACTAAAAATAGTATAAATGGAAATAAATAATGAGTAAGTTATGAAATTGAATCTTAATGAGTCTATTTTCATGTGATTGAACAAAACAGGCATATAAATTATATTTTATGAGATATTTAAACTTTTGTGAAACAGGGCCAGAGTGATTTCTGGATCCCCTGTTCTGACTTTAAAAATTCATAATAAATTTTAAAAAAATAATTAGAAGTTTTTATTTATATGTACAGATTCCTTATTGATTCTAGTTTTATGAAAAGCAAACCTTGTAGTCATTTAATTTCTGTATAGAGAGATATCTGATTCGTAATACACATATGTCAGAGCAGTCGAACCCTAAAACAGGGGAGAATTTAACTAATAAACTGTACTAATTGGACAAACCAAAAATTCTAGAAAAAAATTAGTAAATAGATATATGAGTCTAGATTTAGGGAAAATTTACGGATCTTGATTTCGAGTTCATAACTCGAGATATGATTTTTCTTGTAACTGTGACGCGAGTAGCTAGAAAGCTGTGAATGTAGAAACAAATGATTTGAAGTTCTTAAATTGATAAATTATGTTTGGTAACCCCTCAAGCTCGACTCCGGTGATGGTCTCGGGCGTGGGGGCGTTACAGAAAACATTACCATACATTTACATGCAAGTAATATAACAAAAGATAATGTAATTTACCAAAATCTCATTATCATAATTCACTTCCATCACAACTTACCTTGAAATCGTCATTTCCTGAATTAATAATCACAAGCTTTAACTACATACTGTACCATCTCGTAATAATTTCATACTTAGTCTCATCAGTGTTATACCTAATGAACCACTCAGAATAATAATATCAGATACTTGGGAAAACCTTGCACACAAGGTGCCACATATGTAGTCATAGCTACATTTATCTCATAACACATATATGCTCGCTCTCGAGCCATTAACGGGTCTGTTCACACAAGCTGTTAATCAAGATGTAGCTATTCGGTGCTGCTCACACAAGCTGTCAAGTTACCGCAACATATGCCGGTGTACTCAGCCACCAGTAGGACATACAGGACCATCACCCAAATCACATAACATAAAACCCTACTGGCATCTCACTCGTATCCTAATCTATTCCTAAGGTTCGAATAGGATTTCTCGCTTGCCAAAACGATGTTGTACGTGTCCATAGAGTCGTTTACACAATTCATACACTATCAAAGCATTAAAAATACAATTATAATAAAGCTTATTTAACATACAAACTTACCTCAGTTACAAAAATGACCAAAGGGATCTATTTGTCAATTACTTTGTTTTCCCCCGATCTAGACCTAAACTTCATTTTTCTTGATCTATAATACCACATTTAACTTATTTAATCATCACGTTATTCAATTCAGCCCAAAAACATATTATGGCAAAATTTACATTTTTATCCCTAACTATTCAACATTTTACAAATTAGTCCCTATGCTCGTAAAATGAATTTCTTTCAATTTTATCACAACCCAAGCCTAGTTGAATACTATTTGTACTCATAACAACCCTCATTTTTAATTTTTTCACACTTTTCTACACATTTTATAGACTTTTACAAATAAGTCCCTATTTAATGTTTTTATTGAAAATCACTTTGCAAACATTGTTTAACTAACAATGAACATGCATTTTCTACCATCAAACATCAAAATAAAAACATATTCAACATGGGTAAAATTTTAGACTAACTTTTTTTCAAATTAGTCCTTGAAATAGCTAAATCAACTTACAACGATCTCAAAAATATAAAAATCATTAAAAACAGGACAAGAATGGACTTATAATCGAGCTTGAAAGCTTGGCCAAACCCTAACTATGTCTTCCCTTGCAATTTTTGGCTATGGGGGACTAAATTGAAGAAGATGGACACTTTTATTTGTTAATTTTGTCTTTATTTACCAAATTACTAAACTACCCTTAATGCTTAACTTTAAAATTTCTCCTAACCATGTCCATTTTTGTCCATCCTAAGGTATAATGGTCTAATTTCCATTTAACGACCTCTAATTAAAAGTTCATAACAACTAGACACCTTTAACTTATAGAATTCAAGTTTTGCACCTATTGCAATTTAGTTCTTCTAGTCAAATTGGGCACTCAATCGATAAAATTTCTTAACAAAATTTTCACAAAATTATTCTATCATGCTGTAGACCTTAAAGAAATATTAAAATAAATATTTTTACTTTAGATTTGTGGTCCTGAAACCACTATTTCAATTTGACCCAAAAATGGGTTGTTGCACAACGATAGAGTATTTCTGAAAGTATCGCCTTGGAAGAAAGTTCTTCAATTTAGTCGAAAAGGAAAGCTAGCATGTGATTTATTAGGTCGCATGAAATCATTGAGAGAATTGGGATAGTAGTTTATCGATTAGCTTTGTCGTCAGAGTTAGTTACATGTATCAATTTTACAACTATATTGATCAGATCCTTTACACTTGATTTCACCTGTTGATGTTGAGATTCAACCAGATATGACGTATAGTGAAGAATCGGTCAGAATTCTAGCTCGAGAAGTTAAAGAATTGAGAAATAAAAGTATTACTTTAGTGAAAGTTCTCTGGCAATGACACGGAATAGAAGAGGCCACTTGGGAACCGGAAAAAGCTATGAAAGTACAATACCTAAACTTATTTTCGGGTAAGATTTTCGGGGACGAAAATTCCTTTAGGGGGAGAGTTATAACTAGCTATTTTTAGTGAAATTGGAACAATGGTTTTGGGACCACAAATCTAATGAGTAAATTTTTATTTTATTGTTATTTTAATGTATATGTGATATTAGTATGATTGTATAAAAATTTTGTTAAGAAATTTTGACGTTTGCATGATTAATTAAGTGAAAATTACTAAATTATAAAAAGTGTAAAAGTAGTGTTCTATTAGTTAAAAGGGTCAAATGGCCATGGAATTTTAAAGTGAGAGGACTTTGATGGCAATTAGACCATTTTTGTAGTTAGTCAATATTTATGGCAAGGTTTATTTGAAATTCTGAATGTTTTTAAAGGTTAAAAAGGTAAATAAGTAAATAAGGTTAAAATTAAATAAAAAAAATGTGCTCATCTTCTCCAAATGCTCTAACCACTGAATTTTGAAGGAGAGAAATCCATTTTTAGGGTTTCTTGGTTCAACAAGCTTAGGTGGTGCATGTAAGTGTTTTTGAGCCCCATTTTTAATGATTTTTATGTTTTCAGGATCGTTGTAGCTTAACTTAGCTAGCCTGGGGATTTTTTACAAAATTGTTAAAGATTTAGGGTTGTACCATGAATAATCTAGTGTGATTTTTCATGTTTAATGGTAGATTATGAGTCCTTATTGATAAATAAACAAGTTTTGTAATGTGATTTTTAGTGAAAATTTGTGTTTAAGGACTTATTTGTAAAAATGATAAATGTTCATGGTAAATTATTGAAATGATGGCTTGTATGGATTGATTTAGATCCCTAGTGTGACAGCCCTAAAGCGACCCTAGTAGGAAAGCGGTTTCGGGACCGCTAAACCGAGTCACCAAATTATTTGAATATGATATTTATTGTCTAAAATAAATGTGTGAAAATTTTAAGCTTCGATTTAGTAAATTGTATGTGAATTTAGTCAATAGGACTTATGTGTGACATTTTTGAAATGTGATAGATCAAAACATAAGGACCTATTAGTGCATGTTGAAAACGGGGGGACTTGCATGTCAATTTTTCCCCCCATCTAGTAGTGGCCGGCCATGACATTAGGATGGACAAAGGGTGATGGGCAAAACATGTCATAGACATGTTGTGTTGGTGCATCATGGGAGGAAACAATAAAATAAAGTTAGTAATAAAGAAATGGAAAAAAGAAAGAAGGTGTGTGATTGTTTCTCCCCCTCCCCATTGCCGTGAATGTAAGAAAGAAAACAAAAAAAAAGTGTCCATCTTTTTTTCATTTCTCTTGGCCGAATGTTCTAAGGAAGAAAGGAAACAAGTTGTGTTCTTTGGTTCTTCTTGGCCGGATTGAGAGGAGGAAGGAAGGAGTGAAGCAATCGGTCATCTTAGGTCGATATTAAGGTAAGGAAGTTGATACTAGTTCTTGAAATCCTAGTTGATTTTGAGTGAGATATCAAGTTATTGTTGGTAACCCATGTTGAAATTGTGATTTTGGAATAAGTAAGGTTTTCGGCTATGGAGATTAATAAGGGTGATGGTTGTGTTTCATGCTAAAACTAGATGAACAATGGTAGTTGCTTACATCTTGATGATTATGAGTTTCTTTCTTGGCTCTACCTTAGATCCATGAAGTATATTTTTATTTGGTGTTGTTGGAAGTATCGGTCGTGGTATATCCATAAGTGTGATTTATGCTTATTGCATGGTAGGTAAGATTTTTTTTTTGGATATATGTTTAAATTTGGTTATAATCAAATTTGTGATTCGACTCTTGCACATATATATATATATGATTGCACATGATGTATTGGTATGACCTATATATTATCTCAATGTATATACTTACACATGATGGTGCTTCGGTTATGGATTAAATGATGGATGCGTATTGAGTTATAATATGTAATGCATTAGTTAGTAAAATGTATGCCATTTATGTGTGGTATTAAGTATATAATCGGCCTCAACATAGACATGCATATTCGGCCATAGGAAGAAGATTGGTGTTGCATGTATTCGGTTAGAGGCAAGCATATTGATGCTTTTGTCTTGGCTTAGAAAATTCGGCCAAGGGGGAATGTTAGCTAAAATGTTGAGTTTGATTCATGATTCCATATATATATGTGACTCTAATGCCTAAAGTATATATGGGCTAAGTACCTTGAGGTTTTCTTTGATGTTCGAATGAATTGTATTAAATTGCTTGATGTGATTAAAAATGCATATGACCATTGTGTAGTTGAGCTAGAAGGTGGCCATATGACCAATCAAATTCCTTGTCATATTCGGCCATAAGCTAGCATAATGAGACTTTAATAAGTTAAATTTGTTTGAATTAGCTCAAGAGCTTAGAGGACCACAGTTGGATAAGGGAAAGGAAAAAGTTATCGAATAGCCGCTGAAAACGTTCGACCACATCCGAGGTAAGTTCTTGAGTAATAGAGCTTAAATTATGATTTGATTAGATCATGTTTTAAGCAAATCAAAATCATGCTCTTTGTGTGTGGCTATTAAGCCGAAATTGCAAGAGTGATAAGTGTCTAGTGTTTGAGTTTTGCTAATGAAAATGAAATACGAATGTGTCATGATTTATTATTAAATGTGCATGGTTATTCGAATGATGTCCGGGCTAAGTCCCAAAGGCTTTGTGCTTAGTGACCATATCCGGACTAAGATCCGAAGGCATTTGTGCGAGATACTAATTCCGGACTAAGCCCGAAGGCATTGGTACGAGTTACTAAATCCGGGTTAAGTCCCGAAGGCATTTGTGCGAGTTACTATAACCGGGCTATGTCCCGAAGGCATTTGAACGAGTAGCTATATCCGGTTAAATTCCGAAGGTACATGATTTGGGAATGAATGATCTTGCTGTAAAAATTTCAGTTAATACGCTTGTAACATCCCAACATTGAGGTATGTTTCGTATGTGCTTTGAATTAGTTGAGCCCTTACAAATAAGTATTTGCTCAGTTGATAAATGAGCTATCGGCCTTTGGCTAAGTTGATCTTTGTGTATGAATAAAAGGGTTGGTAATGTGAAGTAAGTATGATATTGAAAATTTGTGCATATGAAATTATCCGTTTAGCTACATGAATGCTATACTTTGGTTGTGTCTAAATTCTTTGCTCAAAACTTACTAAGCATTTAATGCTTACTCCGTTTCTTTGATTCTCTGTTTTATAGATTTTGGTTCTTCAGCTATCGGACTTGGGATTTTGAAGTCGAAGTCGCCCACACTATCAAATCTCCTTTTGGTATACTTTTGGTTGAACTTTTAAATGGCATGTATAGGACTACCCTTTTGTTGTTGGTCATGTACCCTTCGGTTTTGTGTAAATTTGGATAGCCATGCGAAAATGGCTTAAATATACTTTGATCATAGCTTTATAATCGTTTTGTATGTTGTCCGTCGAGAGGTATGGAAATGTTGGTAACGGTTAGCCATGGGAATGGTTATTAATGATCATTTTTGGAATATGTATGACAAACTCTAGTTGATCCATGGAGGATCATGAAAGAGGTAAAGTTTACCTTAAAAATAGATGCTGGCAGCAGCAGTGATCTGGATGTGAAAAATCAGTAAAAATAGTAGGAATGAAGTTAAATAGTGAATAAATTATTTAATCGAACCTTGATGAATTTATTTTCATAGGAAAGTAACGAAACGTTCATATGAACAGTATATTATGAGATGTTAAAGTTTTCGTGAGACAGGGCCAGAACGGTTTCTGGATCCCCTGATCTGACTTTGGAAATTCATTATAAATTAACCAAAGACATTTAGAAGTCATGCCATATATGTATAGATTCCTCTTTGAGTCTAGATTCTATATAAACAAACGGCATCAGTATTGAAGCCCTGTACAGGGAGATATCCAAGTCGTAATGCGAAAAGGTCAGTGTAGTTGATCCCTGTAACATGGGAGACTTTGAGTAATAAACTGTACTAATTGGCCAGACCAAAAATTCTATAAAAAAATTTGTAGATGCATATATGAGTCTAGTTTCAGGGAAAAATCACAAAACTGATTTTTGAGTTGTGAAACTCAAGATATAATTTTTAAGGTGACAGTGACGCAGTTAGCCAGCTTGCCTGGAAAATTTAAAATGGATTGTGCAAAGAAGTGATTTAAGTCTGCAAACCCCTCGTGTCCGACTCCGGCGACGGACTCAGGTACGGGATGTTACAATTTTATTGGTATCAGAGCTACGGTTTAGTCGATTCTAGGACTACCGTAATGCGTTGGGTTTAGCTATACATGCCATTTTATGTGATTATTTGATAGTGTGGTGATTTCTGACATTTGCAAATGTGTTTATTTATAGTAATGGATCCCGATCCCGACCGAGCGGTAGCTGATGATCTTGAGAGTGTAGCGCCTGCTCCCGCACAAGGGACAGCGCCGGCGGACTCTCAACCTAATGCTAGTAATCCGAATGATGAAGCTAGACAAGCTTTCTATAGCGTGATGAATGATTGGTTCAACCAATACATTCGAACTAATACGGCTGTTCCACAACCTCCATTCCCGACAAATACCACCCCCGCACCTACAATACCTTCGGTAACGGACCAAATAAGGTCAAATAAGCCCCCAGTTGACAGAATCTGAAAACACGGGGCTACTGAATTTAAAGCTACGGACAGCGATGATGCCGAGCAAGCTGAATTTTGGTTGGACAACACTATCCGGGTACTCGACGAGCTATCTTGCACACCCGATGAGTGCCTAAAGTGTACATCTCCTTGCTACGTGATTCTGCCTAATATTGGTGGAATACATTGACTTCTGTTGTGCCTAGAGATCAAGTAACTTGGGAATTCTTCCAAACCTAGTTTCGAAAGAAGTATATCAGTCAGAGATTCATTGACCAAAAATGGAAGGAATTTCTTGAACTTAAACAAGGTTCCATGTCGGTTACCGACTATGAACGAAAGTTTGTAAGGCTTAGCCAGTACGCACAAGAATGCATTTCCTCAGAAGCCGTAATGTGTAAACGTTTCGAGGATGGATTGAATGATGATATAAAGCTGTATGTTGGCATTTTGGAAATCTGAGAATTTGTGGCACTTGTCGAGCGAGCTTGCAAAGCCGAGGAGCTCAGTATGGACAAAAGAAAAGCTGAGGCGGGAGCAAGGGAGTTTCGTAAGAGGTCTTCGGGGAAGCCCTTCCCACAGTCATCGAAGAAATTTAGAGATGGCTTAGGCTGGTCTAGAGACACTTCGGGCTTTTCTAGACGAGATCGCGATCGACCCCTTTCGAGTGCACAAGTCACTTCGGTCGCTAGTGTGGGAAATGATCGTCGAGATAGAACGGAGTGCCAGTATTGTGGCAAATGGCATTCTGGAAGTTGTAGATTCCATGACCGCTCCTGCTACAAGTGCAGGTCAGTTGACCACTTTATCAAAGATTGCCCGAGATTGTCTGAACAGAATGTAAATCAGAGTGGGAAACCGAGTGCTACCACTGCTCGAGGTAGACCATCTAGAAACACGGGAAATGCTAGTGGTGGTCAAAGAGGATCTAGAGATGCTGCGACCAGATCTGAGGCTCGTGCTCCTGCTAGGGCTTATGCTATACGCACACGCGAGGATGCTTCCTCGCCAGATGTTATTACCGGTACTTTTACTCTCTTCGATACTAATGTGATTGCTTTGATTGACCCTAGTTCTACTCATTCTTATATATGCGAAACCTTAGCATCCAGTAAGACTTTACCTATTGAGTCTACTGAGTTCGTAATTCGGGTGTCAAATCCCTTGGGTCGTTACGTGCTTGTCGACAAAGTGTGTAAGAAATGCCCCTAGTAATTTGAGATTCCTGTTTTCCGGCGAACTTGATGCTTTTGCCGTTTGATGAATTTGATGTTATTCTTGGTTTGGATTGGTTGACCGCGCATGATGCGGTTGTGAATTGAAAAAGCAAGACTATTGATTTGAGGTGCGCAAATAACGAGATAATCCGAGTTGAGTCTACGGACTTAAATGGGTTGCCAGCTGTAATATCAGCAATGTTGGCCCAGAAATATGTAAGAAAAGGGTGCGAAGCATACCTTGCGTATGTACTTGATGACAAAGAATTAGAAAAGAAACCCGAATCTGTACCAGTGGTTTGTTAATACCCGGATGTTTTTCCTAAAGAATTACCGGGTTTACCACCTGTTCGGGAGGTAGAGTTTGGTATTGAGCTTGTACCTGGAACTACGCCAATTTCGATAGCTCCGTATCGCATGGCACCAACCGAGTTAAAAGAATTGAAAGCTTAGTTGCAAGAGTTGACGGATAGAGGTTTCGCTCGACCAAGTTTCTCACCTTGGGGTGCACCAGTATTGTTTGTGAAAAAGAAGGACGGAACCATGAGGTTGTGCATTGACTATCGTCAGCTGAATAAAATGACGATAAAGAATAAATATCCGTTACCGCGTATTGATGATTTGTTTGATCAACTAAAGGGAGCTTCAGTGATTTCAAAGATAGATTTGAGATCGGGTTATTATCAGTTGCGAATTCGAGATTCGGATATACCCAAAACTGCTTTCAGAACGAGATACGGCCACTACGAGTTCTTAGTGATGCCGTTTGGGCTCACTAATGCGCCTGTGGTATTTATGGATTTGATGAATCGGATCTTCAGACAGTATTTGGACCGGTTCGTAGTTGTGTTTATTGATGACATCTTGGTCTATTCAAGAGATGAGACCGAACATGTTGAGCACCTGAGATTAGTGTTGCAAATTTTACGGGATAAGCAGTTATATGCTAAGTTCAGTAAGTGTAAGTTCTGGTTAAGAGAGGTTAGCTTCTTGGGCCACGTGGTATCCGCATCGGGTTTTCGAGTTGACCCGAACAAAATTTCAGCCATACTTAACTGGAAGCCTCCGAGAAATATTACTGAGGTTCGGAGCTTTTTGGGACTCACCGGTTACTACCGACGGTTTGTAAAAGGTTTCTCGATGATAGCCACACCCATGACGAAGCTACTTCAAAAAGATATTAAGTTCGAATGGACGGAAAAATGTCAGAAAAGTTTTGATCAACTGAAAACTTATTTGACTGAAGCCCCAATTTTAGTGCAGCCCGAATCAGGCAAAGAGTTTGTCATCTATAGTGACGCCTCCCTACTTGGGTTAGGTTGCGTGTTGATGCAAGAAGGTTGAGTTGTGGCCTATGCGTCGAGACAATTAAAGCCACATGAGAAAAATTATCCGACCCATGATCTCGAATTAGCTGTCATCGTATTCGCCTTGAAAATATGGCGACATTACTTATTTGGTGAAAAGTGCCATGTATTTTCGGATCACAAAAGTCTCAAATATTTGATGACTCAAAGAGACTTAAATCTGCGACAAAGACGTTGGCTTGAGTTGTTGAAAGATTATGAGCTTGTTATTGATTACCACCCGGGAAAGGCTAATGTGGTTGCGAACACCTTAAGCCGAAAATCTCTGTTTGCTTTACGAGCGATGAATGTACACTTGTCTGTTCTACCCGACAATGTGTTAGTAGCTAAATTAAAGGCCAAACCATTATTGATTCATCAAATTCGTGAAGCTCAGAAAGTCGACGATGAATTGGTTGCAAAACGGGCTGAATGTGTTCTGAATATGAAATCCGAATTTCAAATTGATGATGACGATTGTTTGAGGTTCAGAAGTCGGTTATGTGTTCCAAGAAATTCAGAACTCATTTCGATGATTCTGAACGAAGCCCATTGTAGCCGAATGTCAATTCACCCGGGGAGTACGAAAATGTACAACGATCTGAGACGCCAGTTTTGGTGGCATGGTATGAAACGAGACATTTCCGATTTTGTTTCGAAGTGTTTAATATGTCAGCAAGTAAAGGCGGAACATCAAGTGCCTACGGGTTTACTCCAGCCAATCATGGTACCTGAATGGAAATGGGATCGAGTCACGATGGATTTCGTATCTGGGTTGCCAGTATCGGCAAGTAAGAAAGATGCGATTTGGGTTGTTGTGGATAGACTGACTAAGTCGGCTCACTTTATCCCCGTACGTACGGATTTTCATTGGATAAACTAGTTGAATTGTATGTTTCTCAGATTGTGAGATTACACGGGGTACCGATTTCTATTGTGTCGGATAGAGATCCGAGATTCACCTCGCGATTTTGGAAGAAATTGCAAGAAGCTTTGGGTACCAAGCTGCACTTTAGCACCGCTTTTCACCCCCAAACTGATGGTCAATCCGAGCGGATAATTCAGATACTTGAGGATATGTTGAGATGTTGCATCCTCGAGTTCAGCGGTTTATGGGAATGGTATTTACCTTTGATTGAATTCGCTTACAACAACAGTTTTCAATCAAGTATTAAGATGGCACCTTACGAGGCTTTGTACGGTCGTAAATGCCGTACACCATTGTTTTGGACCGAGCTCGGTGAAAGTAAAATTTTCGGAGTTGATTTGATTAAAGATGCTGAACAGAAAGTAAAGGTAATCCGTGAAAGTCTGAAGGCAGCCACAGATCGTCAGAAATCGTATGCGGATTTGAAACGAAAAGACATTGAATATCAGGTGGGAGATAAAGTGTTTCTTAAAGTTTCGCCTTGGAAACAGATACTCAAATTGGCCGTAAGGGCAAGTTGAGCCCGAGATTCATTGGGCCGTACGAAATCTCCGAACGAGTTGGTCCGGTTGTGTATAGATTTATTTTGCCCCCTGAACTTGAAAAGATTCACGATGTCTTTCATGTTTCGATGCTTCGACGTTATAGATCCGATCCGTCACACGTGATTAATCCCTCAGAAGTTGAAATTCAATCTGACTTGAGTTATGAAGAAGAACCGATTCGTATCCTAGCTCGTGAAGTGAAAGAGTTGCGAAACAAAAGGGTTCCGTTAGTAAAGGTGTTATGGCTCAAACACGGAGTCGAAGAAGCTACTTGGGAAACCGAGAATGCAATGAAAGAACGATACCCAAACTTATTTACCGGTAAGAATTTTGGGGACAAAAATTTCTAAAGTGGGGGAGAGTTGTGACAGCCCTAAGCGACCCTAGTAGGAAAGCGGTTTCGGGACCGCTAAACCAAGTCACCAAATTATTTGAATATGATATTTATTGTCTAAAATAAATGTGTGAAAATTTTATGCTTCGATTTAGTAAATTGTATGTGAATTTAGTCAATAGGACTTATTTGTGACATTTTGAAATGTGATAGATCAAAACATAAGGACCTATTAGTGCATGTTGAAAAAGGGGGTACTTGCATGTCAATTTTCCCCCATCTAGTAGTGGCCGGCCATGACATTAGGATGGACAAAGGGTGATGGGCAAAACATGTCATAGACATGTTGTGTTGGTGCATCATGGGAGGAAACAATAAAATAAAGTTAGTAATAAAGAAATGGAAAAAAGAAAGAAGGTGTGTGATTGTTTCTCCCCTCCCCATTGCCGTGAATGTAAGAAAGAAAACAAAAAAAAGTGTCCATCCTTTTTTTCATTTCTCTTGGCCGAATGTTCTAAGGAAGAAAGGAAACAAGTTGTGTTCTTTGGTTCTTCTTGGCCGGATTGAGAGGAGGAAGGAAGGAGTGAAGCAATCGGTCATCTTAGGTCGATATTAAGGTAAGGAAGTTGATACTAGTTCTTGAAATCCTAGTTGATTTTGAGTGAGATATCAAGTTATTGTTGGTAACCCATGTTGAAATTGTGATTTTGGAATAAGGAAGGTTTTCGGCTATGGAGATTAATAAGGGTGATGGTTGTGTTTCATGCTAAAACTAGATGAACAATGGTAGTTGCTTACATCTTGATGATTATGAGTTTCTTTCTTGGTTCTACCTTAGATCCATAAAGTATATTTTTATTTGGTGTTGTTGGAAGTATCGGTCGTGGTATATCCATAAGTGTGATTTATGCTTATTGCATGGTAGGTAAGATTTTTTTTTTTGGATATATGTTTAAATTTGGTTATAATCAAATTTGTGATTCGGCTCTTGCACATATATATATATGATTGCACATGATGTATTGGTATGACCTATATATTATTCAAGGTATATACTTACACATGATGATGCTTCGTTATGGATTAAATGATGGATGCGTATTGAGTTATAATATGTAATGCATTAGTTAGTAAAATGTATGCCATTTATGTGTGGTATTAAGTATATAATCGGCCTCAACATAGACATGCATATTCGGCCATAGGAAGAAGATTGGTGTTGCATGTATTCGGTTAGAGGCAAGCATATTGATGCTTTTGTCTTGGCTTAGAAAATTCGGCCAAGGGAAATATTAGCTAAAATGTTGAGTTGATTCATGATTCCATATATATATGTGACTCTAATGCCTAAAGTATATATGGGCTAAGTACCTTGAGGTTTTCTTTTGATGTTCGAATGAATTGTATTAAATTGCTTGATGTGATTAAAATGCATATGACCATTGTGTAGTTGAGCTAGAAGGTGGCCATATGACCAATCAAACTCCTTGTCATATTCGGCCATAAGCTAGCATAATGAGACTTTAATAAGTTAAATTTGTTTGAATTTGCTCAAGAGCTTAGAGGACCACAGTTGGATAAGGGAAAGGAAAAAGTTATCGAATAGCCGCTGAAAACGTTCGACCACATCCGAGGTAAGTTCTTGAGTAATAGAGCTTAAATTATGATTTGATTAGATCATGTTTTAAGCAAATCAAAATCATGCTCTTTGTGTGTGGCTATTGAGCCGAAATTGCAAGAGTGATAAGTGTCTAATGTTTGAGTTTTGCTAATGAAAATGAAATACGAATGTGTGATGATTTATTGTTAAATGTGCATGGTTATTTGAATGATGTCCGGGTTAAGTCCCGAAGGCTTTGTGCTAAGTGACCATATCCGGACTAAGATCCGAAGGCATTTGTCCGAGATACTAATTCTGGGCTAAGCCCGAAGGCATTGGTGCGAGTTACTAAATCCGGGTTAAGTCCCGAAGGCATTTGTGTGAGTTACCACAACCGGGCTATGTCCCGAAGGCATTTGAACGAGTAGCTATATCCGGTTAAATCCGAAGGTACGTGATTTGGGAATGAATGATCTTGCTGTAAAAATTTCAGTTAATACGCTTGTAACATCCAACATGAGGTATGTTTCGTATGTGCTTTGAATTAGTGAGCCTTACAAATAAGTATCGTTCAGTTGATAAATGAGCTACCGGCCTTTGGCTAAGTTGATCTTGTGTATGAATAAAAGGGTTGGTAATGTGAAGTAAGTATGATATTAAAAATTTGTGCATATGAAATTATCCGTTTAGCTACATGAATGCTATACTTTGGTTGTGTCTAAAGCCTTTGCTCAAAACTTACTAAGCATTTAATGCTTACTCCGTTTATTTGATTCTCTGTTTATAGATTTTGGTTCTTCAGCAATCGGACTCGGGATTTTGAAGTCGAAGTCGCCCACACATTAAAGCTCCTTTTGGTATACTTTTGGTTGAACTTTGAAATGGCATGTATAGGACTACCCTTTTGTTGTTGGTCATGTACCCTTCGGTTTTGTGTAAATTTGGATAGCCATGCGAAAATGGCTTAAATATACTTTGATCATAGCTTTATAATCATTTTGTATGTTGTCTGTCGAGAGGTATGGAAATGTTGTAACGGTTAGCCATGGAATGGTTATTCATGATCATTTTTGGAATATGTATGACAACTCTAGTTGATCCATGGAGGATCATGAAATAGGTAAAGTTTACCTTAAAAATAGATGCTGCAGAGCAGTGATGTGGATGTGAAAAATCAGTAAAAATAGTAGGAGTGGAATTAAATAGTTAATAAATTATGTAATCGAACCTTGATGAATCTATTTTCATAGGAAAGTAACGAAACATTCATTGAACAGTAATTATGAGATGTTAAAGGTTTCGTGAGACAGGTGCAGAACGGTTTCTGGATACCCTGATCTGAATTTGGAAATTCATTATAAATTAACCAGAGACATTTAGAAGTCATGCAATATATGTATAGATTCCTATTTGAGTCTAGTTTCTATAGAAACAAACGCATCAGTATTGAAGCCCTGTACAGGGAGATATCCAAGTCGTAATGCGAAAAGGTCAGTGTAGTTGATCCCTGTAACATGGGAGATTTGGACTAATAAACTGTACAATTGGCCGACAAAAATTTAGAAAAAATTGTAGATTCATATATTAGTCTAGTTTCAGGGAAAAATTACAAAACTGATTCGAGTTGTGAAACCCAAGATATGATTTTTTAAGGTGACCAGTGAGCAGTTGCCAGCTTGCCTGGAAAATTTAAAATGGATTGTGCAAAGAA